>NW_028321888.1:9455749-9759165 GCF_036245765.1 Copidosoma floridanum
AATAACGTGAATTTTTATAATGGGGATCATTTTTCCTTTAAGTAGCTGGCCTATTTCTGATGGACCTGATGAATAATTCGTCATCGTCAAGGTTGATAACTATTGGCTTATTCCCAATTTTTCTCATGTCTCCATTTTTCTAAATGGAAGTAAGCGTTCCTAGCATCACAAATAATCATTAAAGCCGAAAAAAAGATAAAAACGTACGTATTTTTAAACTAGCAAACAACAATAACAACATAAAATACCCGCAACACAAAAACAAGTTCATAGACTTGCACACCAGACTTTATTTTTTTAAGAAGCTGATGACAACAAGAAACAATAATGCGTGGTATATGTTAAAACCGCTATCAAACGTTATGCAGCAGTTCATCAAATCGTAGCAAGATGAAGACAAGCAGCTGGCAACACCAATACAACCTACAGTCGGGAACATACGAAAACACAGCAATAGTAGCCAAGGTACCAATTGTTTCCGTTTACTATACTCGATGGCGATGTTTGCTTTCTTTTGCTCTCGTATGCCTTTGATTACTATGCTTACTATAAATGGGCCCTAAATCCCATCTAATACCCCAGAAGACGTGAAACTAGATAGTCCTCTAGTTTTTTACTACTATTATGACAAAATACCCCCGAAAACGTGAAAACAATTTACTACTCTTCGATCTCATTAACTACATTATACTTTTGCACTGCTGCTCTGCATACATCTACTCTGTAGATGGATGATCCAGGGGCCGTACCATATAACTTTGTTTTGCTTCACAGGCCTATGTTATAACATAGGCCGATGTACAGAAAAATAGTTATATGGTACGGACCCAGTAATAGGCGACCTATTCATGGTGGACCCATTGATGGGTGACCCATTGATGGGCGGCCCATTGATGGGTGACCGATTGATAGATGACCCATTGATGGGTGACCCATTGATGGGCGACCCATTGATGGGTGACCCATTGATGGGTGACCCATTAATAGGTGACCGATTGATAGATGACCCATTAATGGGCGGCCCATTGATCGGTGACCGATTGATAGATGACTCATTGATGGGCGACCGATTGATAGATGACCCATTGATGGGCGACCCATTGATCGGTGACCCATTGATGGGCGACCGATTGATAGATGACCCATTGATGGGCGACCCATTGATCGGTGACCCATTGATGGGTGACCGATTGATAGATGACCCATTAATGGGACGGCCCATTGATCGGTGACCGATTGATAGATGACCCATTGATGGGTGACCGATTGATGGGTGAACCATTGATGGGCGGCCCATTGATGGGTGTGTTGGGTATATAGGGGACCGCAGTCAGCACAGGCTTTCAGTCAACGTCAGTCAACCATACAGTGTAGGCTACAACTAGAACAGAGCAGCACTGCAAGGTTAGTGAATAAGAAGACCAGTGAACTAGTTTTACGTCTTTAGGGTTATTTTGACATGACACTAGTAGAAGACTAGTGGACATGTTTCACGTCTTCTGGGATTAATAGACAAATTCAAAATTTTCTGGAACCCTTACATTTTTTTATTTTTGCAGTTCTTTTAAGCTTTCCCGCTGTGCACGTATGTATAATTATGTTATACTATTTTTAGATAAAAGTTCATTTTCTCTTTGAATCATTTAACGTTAATGTATACTTATGTAAAAAATCAAGTCTTACGAATTTGCTGGGGCCGTACCATATAACTTTTTTGTGCTTCACAGGCCTATGTTATAACATAGGCAGAAGTACAGAAAAATAATTATATGGTACGGACCCTGTACGTAGATGTGCCAAACTGTTAACGCTGTTCATTGTAATATTTTAACTACTTAGAAAAACTTAAGGCACACCGATGTTTGATAAATATTTTGTTTGCATGTACGTTAAGTCTGTATAAGAGTGAATGTTAGTAAACGAGCTTTATGCGCATACTTAAGGTCACATTCATCTTTATTGCTTGATTTGTTTTTTGCTTATAAGTTATTAGATTATTTTAATGATTTTTAATCAATGGTCAGAAAAAAAATTGTTTTCTTTTGATTGAATGTGATTTTTAGAGCTGCGTAATATTAAAGGATAACTGAAAATTTTTGTTGTAATTTTTTGTGTAGCAAAATGTCTAGAGATAAGTCACGTGAGATACAATCTATGGCAGATGAGATCGAACATCTTAATATCTTGATTAAAAATTTGATTGACCACTACAAAAAGCTGCTGGTCCATTTGGAACAAACTTTCGAACGCTGTAGAGAAAAAGTAAGTTTCTTGTTATAAATGGTACACTCAGTGGAACTCTGATCTGTCCTGGACCCTATTTCGGAACTATGGCGAAAAGTACTGTTCAATAATAGGGGCCGGGACAGAACAAAGTTCCACTGACAGTACATTTCGTCACAAGGGCACAAAGTACAAATATAAGCACCCGAAAGCTCTTCATACTTTTTAAAAATAATGATATGAGATGGTGTCATATTCGGACAATAATAGCAAAACCGATTCTTGTGATGAAGATACTAAGGTGAAACCCCTACCTGCATCATATCGATTTATATTCGTCCTTTGCCCTCATAACTTCTTGACTTCATATTTTAACGCACTTAATTGTACATGTTATTATACTATTATCACTCATAAAAAATAAATATTTTTACAGTTGTCAGAAATATTTCACACATTTATATTTTCTCTGACATTTAATTTTGATTAATGAAATAAGTAATTAACATACATGTTAACAGGATGACGTAAAGAAGACTCTGACGGAACAAGATAAGGAAAAATTATTAAACATAATTGTATGAACTTAAACGTTTGAAAAAATTATTTATCGCAAATAGTAATTGGTATAATTTTTTAGAAATTAAATCGTCCCCAATTCAGAATGACAAAGCAACCAAGAAGATTCACAAATAAAGAAATTGATGCCATTGTTGAATGGATTATGAATAATTGGGTGACATCCAAGGGACCAAGGACCATATTTTCCTTTATTAGAGCGCAGAAACTTTGCAAAAAATTGAAGCGGTCTTTCAAGACGATGCAAAATAAAGCATACGCAATAATAAAGTCATATAAATTAAAAGAAAAAACAAAACGTGACACCATTTTATATTTCACTACACTTGCAGAACTCAAAAAAATTAATTTTACCAAGGAAAACTTTGAGGACTTAACGAATCATTTAAAATAGTTGTAAGTAATAAGTGATTAAAATTAACATGTAAAACATTTATGTTTTCCTGATATGTATTGTATGTTTGTTATTATAATTGCAAGCAACAGATGGTCATCTATTTTTATTTATTTCTGTATAACCTAATATCCTTGTCCTTCCTAATGCAGCCTTAGGTAGGATGAAGCCTAAGCCAGTTCCAAGCCTGGAAAAATGCAGAGGAGGGAGGAATCAGCTAAAGAATTGTTATTTTTATCTTGTATTATTCTAGTCTTTATTTCTTGTAGTTTTTATCATTCAAGTTAACATTACAAGACATTTTGCTCAATATTCCAGGTCATTCTCATCGTTCTAGTCTACATTTCTATATTTCACGTTGTTCCAGTCCACATTATAAATTGTGTTTATTTCAACAAATATTCAGAGTTATTCCTGTTCACATGACATGTTAACTTGTCCATTTTAGATCATTTCAATTTTCTTTCCAGACATTCTGGTTGTTTTGGTTCTAATTTCTATAATTCGTTTTGGTCGATCTAGATCGTTTGTTTTAATTGAACATTTCAAGTTTTTCGCATTCTAGTAACACGTATCCGTCCCTTCTATCATTTTCTCTCCTTCTCCCCACCGTAAAAGCACTATTTCCGCAAAATTTAGAAAAAAAATTAAAACAAATAAGTCATTTTCTCTTTAGATATCTAGAACACTTACTTTCTTCCCCTTTGACAGTAATCAAATCTATTCTCACAATGAGTTTGACGATTTTGTTAATAAAAAAGCAATTCAATAATACATCATTAATATTTTTTTGTAGTTTAAGAGCTATACAATTTTTATAAATGAATTTTGTGAACTAATTCTTTAATCAGTAGTATGCACATATTATGACAAATGGTAGACATAAATTTATTGATTTCCGTTAATTTTAAGAAAGTTGTAAAACGGTGTACTGTTATTTACGAATTCACACTTGACTTCTTTACCATCCAGCTCCTAATGACGTGTTCTATCAGGTCATAAAAATCTTTTTCGTTCATTGATTTTTTGCAACTGCCATCAGCTAGAATTTTGGGCGACGGCATAGACACATAAGAAAAATAGACTGCTCGTTCTTATGTACGGCCCTGAAGCACAAGTAGAAGGAGAGACAACGTCAAAAGTGGTGTAGATATCTGTCTCTCTCGCACGTTGCGAACGCCCGACGCCCGAATCAGGCGGCCCGATGGCCGATGCCCGATGGCCCGATCAGAAAGCTTAAGGGTGCAGTCCCACTCCCATGGTACGAAATAGAGCTCCGCAATAGACTGTCCGCAATAGAAAATGCGCCTATGTCAGGTGGCGCCGTCGAGTGAGAGAAATTGGCCCTCGCTAAGATCGCCAGAATACACGGAGCCTTATAGGGAAATTTTTTAATAAATTAAAAAAAAAGTTACTAAGAGTGGATTGACCAAATGAATCCGTGATTTAATCGTGTATAATGTTAGTGTACAGTAAGAAATTTTTTTTGGTGTTGTCATGTGTACTACAAGATTGGAAAAAATGAAAACATAGATTGCGGCTATGATAACATAGCATATAATATACATATATGGGTAACAAGTGTAATAAAGGATCATGTGGGGCCAATATTAGCATCCCAATTAACCTATAAAGGACAGGGTTAGAAAAATAAAGAGAGAAATAAGATTTAATAATTAATGTAGGCGACGCATATAAGTCTCATTCGTAATGTCATTCATTAGCATAATTTATTTGCAAATTACTCTCATTATTAAATACTCCCACCTCATTGTTTATTCCGCGCTTCAAAATTTTATTTACTCACGAATTTTTTTTTAAATTTAAGAACAACAAACGCTATTATTTGTCACCTGTAGTCATTTGTTAAAATAATAAATTACCTTTAAACAATAAAGACCTCTTCCGGCGATCTTTCCGGGCAGTATACAAACTGTTACCAGGTGCGTTTCTGGGCAGGTTCAGGCTTCCATAGGTTCCGGTTGCCAGAAATGGACCGTGGAGTGCCCGTAAGGTACCAAGTATAAATTAAACAAATAATTAATTTAACAAACGTCAGTGACATGAAAATAGCGTAGCTAATAAAAATAAAACTATGCAAAACAATGTAACGTAAATAAAAAAATTTTATTTCCTAATATATGCAAGTTAAAAATTAATATCATGTTTTGTGTGACATAGGTAAAGAAGAATCATACTTGCACACCCTTGCATAGTTTATCAGGACCTTGGCAATAAACGATTGTTCGGATTTTTTTCCATCACTATCTTCATTAACATATTCACTGGTACAGCTGCTGTAATATTTTCTATGATCATTATCATTATCATCACTGCTATCATCATTATTATCATCAGCAGGAGCAAAGCGATACTTGTCAGCAAACATTTCCCGTTCATCTTTAACACTTTCACTCAACTCTGATTCAGCAATCAATGAATCATAATTTTTATGAATAAAGCAGTGTATTTCATCGGAATAATTATATCCACGTCAATGGAGCTATTCACATAGACATTTTTTGCTTATTTCATTGTGAACGTTCATATTGAAAAGGGGGTTCCACTGTTCCGCTAAACTCAAAGTGAGTGAACAGACTGAACAGACCTATACCTCTTTTTCCATCAGGCAACAAAGCCTATATGGTCGCAACCATGTTGACTGACAGAGAACACAGTATAGGTCTGATCAGTCTGCTCACTCAATTTGAGTTTAGCAGAACAGTGGAACCCCCTTTTCAATACGAACGTTCACAATGAAATAAGCAAAAAATGTCTATGTGAATAGCTCCAATACTTATTTTATTTTTAATAACCAAATTCTGAATGTGTACTGCATCTCTCACATTGATGGTTTTTGGAATTTTTTTGTTCTTGTCGAGTTCTTCGGCTTTTCAGTTTTTTATACATCGCATTTGAACTTTCTTACAGTACAAACGAGATTTGAACTTTTTATCGATAGCATACGTTTATTTATTACTTTAAAAATACTTATTTGTGTACAACGATAATTTGGAGTAATCGGAGCAGAAGCTATAACCTCTAAGTTGAAGATGCACCTTAAGGGCCAAGCATGGTCAGTATATGGTAACCGTACCTTTAGGTCGCTTGAACCCACCCGGACACGCAACTGATAACGCCACCTACGGGGGCCATAGAAATTAGTGTCGGGTAGCAAGAGATGACTCTGAAGGAGCCTTAAGGTAAACGGAATATATTTCTATTCGGGTTTCTTGTCTTTAGTTAGCACCCACCCAGAGCCCCATTACAATCCTAGCTTGGTACCATTTAAGGAGGTTCGGTAGTGTTAGCGGGGGAAAATCTCAGAGAGGCAAGGGGAGGGAGAGCGTCTAGCAACGTTGTGAATTTTTTCGGCTGCTGGCACGTCGTCTACTGTTGTTGTCGTCTACTGCTGTTGTCGTCGTCTACTGATGACAGTGTACTTATTTATTCGGTTGAATTTTTTATAATTAAATTTTCAATTACAAAAGGAGTTTTTACTATTCATTACATTTCAAAGCGCGCTCCAAAAGCAGCGTTGCCAAGTCGTCTGCTGCGAGCACATTTTTTGCTGTTTTTTAATAGAAATTTGTGGTAGGGCTCTCTCAAACTTTGACAAAATATTATTTTGACAATATTCTTTCATTTAAAAAAAAAAAAAAAGCGAGTTCATTTAGCCGTTTTTTTTTTATGTGAAATTTAAGTGATTTCTCCATAAGCCTACATGTTAAAATATTGTTTTTTCAGGTCAATATATCTTAGAAACGGTGTGGTTGAACCCTTCAAAAATTTAGCTGTAACTTGATACTATTATCCCAAACAACATATTGAAATTTCAAAAATTTTTATCATAAAAAATTATCACTACCGAACCTCCTTAAGCAACTCACATAGGCCCCAGCTAACTGGCTTGGGAGCCCTGCTAACTTTCCGATCGGGCGGTGGGGAGGTTGCATCAGCTGGCCTTAGGTTACTGACCCCCACCGTTGGCAACGTGCGAGAGACACAGATATACATGTTCAATGTTGTCTCTCCTTCTACTTGTGCTTCAGCGCCGTACATAAGAACGAGCAGTCTATTTTTCTTATGTGTCTATGCCGTCGCCCAAAATTCTAGCTGATGGCAGTTGCAAAAAATCAATGAACGAAATCTATGGGCGACGTTACAAGTCCTAAAACTGTACATATCGATTTCTCTTACTAACCTTTATTCATCGGATTTCACTAGATTTTGTGAATGGTTTTTTTTTAATAGTAAACCTGAAATTAATTTTATATTTACAAGTGTATATTGGTATGTAATTTTTAGATTAAAAAAAAATTAAAAAAAAAAATCTGTATCATTTACAAAGGTAAAACATCTTAAACGTTTTTTAATTTACAACGCATGACAAAAAAAAGTATGAGTACATACAGTATTAATAAAAATTATTACTACATACGCTTATTCTCCTAATACTTTCGTAATGCTATCGTAATGCTGTTCACATGATGGTCGATTCAACTTACCTCAGTGTACCTACATACTGTTGTACCACATAAGCTTATAAGTTATTTATTATCAATTATAATTAATAGTTTGTACCAATATTGTTATTATCACCAACTTTGATTAATTATGAACAAAATTTACTTTTGTACGAAACTTTACAAAATTTTAGCCATTTTCAAACAGTAACAGAGGTTGTAACAATGCTTTTAAATGTGCTGTTTTATTATTTGTTTTTAATTACTGTTGGAAACTGAATGTAGCTATTTTATTATTAGTCTTATTTTGAGCCACGCAGACAACGTGTCGGTATGCAACGCATCCGCACACCAGAGCATGTGGCTCATAACGCTGCGCTTGCAGCCGACAACCTACTGCCCAGATGACGCTTTCGATTTAATTCATCATTGTCACCACAAAAACCTCGTGACTTTCTCAACGATTTTTCTCACAATTTTTAATGAACGCGAAATGTTGATTCTTACTGGAAAATCAGTCTCTATGTCCATTTTTATTTAATAATTGAAATACGCGTATGAGTGCGACCCGTAGCTAAAATATTATTGATTTAAGCAATAACGAAGACTTTCATAACCATTTTTCTTTCGATAATTGTAATTGAAATGCAGAAAATAATAATTCTCATACAAGTCATACTGGAAATACATTTGATTCCCATGATCCTTTTTCATGTTTAGCCCAAGTAATTAAATTCTCAATTTTCTACAGCAAGGACTCGTCTCATGACATGGAAAACTCGTAATTTTGTCGGCGGATGTCGAGAATAAGATTGCCAAATTTTTTAGGTAATTCTTTGAATGGCCTTATTTTAAAGATTCCTACAAGCTGTTATGAATTCATGTAAGTTTTCCAAAAAAAATACTAGGGTCAATAGCTTTATTTTTCATAAAATCGACACCGGAAATTAACTAATTTAACACGCAATCCTATCGAATGTATCACTAAAACGACTATAACTCTAAAAGTTACGAATAAACAGAATGTATATTTATACCTTTTTTTATAAGAAATTTTTACAATTATGAAATTATGTGCAAACCACTTGGATTTCGAGAAAAATGAGAAATAAGTGATTTATCGTCTTTTGCACCTACGTAAATTGAAATGATAAGTTATTGTTATTTTTCCTTTTTTTTTTTTAATTTCATAACCTCTTAGAAAAATCATCCTGTAATATAGTTTTCTTTAATAGGGTAGTATTATATGCCAGTGCATATCCTTTGAGGACGTTCATCATACTTAGGTTTTTTGACAGATATTATTCAAACTTTAAACGTATATTGTAATAGCATAAAAAATACCCACGAAAATTGCAGCTCATTTGACTGTACCATTATTTTATACATGATACATTAAAAAAAATGGATATTTGACATATAACCATGTGAAAAAATTACATCAAATTTCATTCATACGATTTCTAGGAATCTCCTTATATTTTAGGTACAAAAAATTCCTTTGAGAAAAACCTATCAAATTTTTAAATAGATCCACAAATTAAATACATTTTAAATACATTTGAAAAGAGGGGATGAGGTGGGCGTGAAAGCATGTATATCAGTACATACAAAAAAAAAATTTCATACATACATATAAACATCTACATAAGAAAAAGAATTGCTAGCTTTACTCTACACATTAGCGTTTCTGTCATTTCTCTGAACTTTCCTCCACAAACTATGTGAAAAACGTCCTTAAGGGAAAAAATCACTTCGATCACGAACGGAAAAATTTTTAAAGAATAAAGTACAATAAAAATTAATTATTGTCTTTGCACAGTACAATTAAATTTTTTGTAATTTTTAAAATCTTTGAAAAAATATGAAAGAATTGTAAAAAAATTATTTATTTATCGTAAAAGTAACAAATTCAATACGTAGGAATAAATGTTTGTTAATGAATTGGAAAGGTTCTCTGCTGAAATATTCTAATTGCCTAGTTTCTTTACAAAACTTTAAAAAAAAAATTATTTTATTACGTAAATTGTTTATTTATTTTATTTATAACTAAACCAAATAAATTAATGTACATTAAATCAAAATTTTTATGAAAAATAAGTTACAAACATGTAATATAACATAAAGTAATTGAAGATTACAATTTGCAAGACCCTGGTGGCAAAAATCGAATAGCTATTAAAAAAGGTCTAGAATTACAACTCTTGAGAAAAAGAATGAGTCCAAATACAATACTTTATGACCTCCCGCGTAAAAATAATTTTGTATAAAAAAACTTTTTAAAAAGTTTAGTTTGATAAAAGTTTTTACAAAGGTTTTTGACGCCTCATTTCAGAACTTTTTTAAAACTATTTTTCTACTATAGAAAAACTTCTTTTAAACTTTAATGTAACTTTTATTTCACTTTTAAAAAGTTCATATTATTTAATCGAAGTACAAAATAAAATTCAAGTTTTATACTATTTTTGTACATGTTTACTTTACATTTTAAAAATCTTGTTTAAAAGTTATTAAAAAGCTCATTGAAATTTTTATAATATTTTTTAGAAATTTAATTTTCGTTTTTTAAAACATTTTTGAAAGTTTTTATCAAGTTCCCGTATTTTTGTTTTTTGATGACATAAATAAAGTGTAAACTTATTTTTGAGGCAAAAAAAATCAATTATTACAAACAAACATTATTAAACAATAAGATAAGTATAGTAACTTCAGGAAAATAAATATATGATAAGATAATTATACAATCTCTCTCTCTCCATCTCTCTCTCTCTCTCTCTCTCTCTATAAATTTTTCAATTTTTGTTTTTTTTGGCATTGCTTTTGTTACGTGGGATTCTCGGTGCGGGAATAAATAGAAGCGTGATTTGTTGTTACTTATGCTTTATTAGAATTACTTATATTTGAGGGAAGTTGTGCCTGTCTTCTCGTCTCGCGGACTTCGTCCTTACCCTCTCGCGTCTCTAGCTGATCTCCCTGTCCCTTCTCTTTACCTTTCCTGTCACCTCTCTTCTCTCATTCCCTACTTTTCAGGCCCAAGCCAGCAGAGGCGCACGCACGCATAGCTATATGCTATCGTACATAACACTTTCTTCAAACATTCTTCTTTGTATTAATGCTTGATTTGTCCTTTTTTTTATTAGCTATTGACTCGTCTACTTTTTTTAATTCTTCTAAATATCTAAGTTTTAACTCTGTTCTACGTCTTCTCAATTCTTCCTCTTCTGATTCAATCGTACTACAATTTAAATCTTCTATATCTTCTGCCGCCGTTATCTCCTCATTATTTCGCTCTCTAATGTCTTTAACTGTTGATTTGCATTTATTTCTTCGTTTATCATGATTTATTTTGCCTTTTTTATTTTGAGACATTTTTTCATCTTTTTTATTTGCCGTTCTGCAAGAAATTACGAAATTTTTATATTTTATTATTACTATTATTTATTTTATGTTCACTTCAAAATTATTTACCATAAACTTCATCGTAAACCTCAGTTAGTATTGGCGTCCAATTATTTTTTCCGGTAGGAGACATTTTTTCAGCTCGTCCTCGCCTATAATTTCTTTCATTAATATTTTAACCACTTTACTTGGTTTTTTTTTATAAGAATTTTTTAAATCATCTTATTTCTACTGAGGTAATTTGAAAGAAGACTCATCAGTTAAAGGAATCTGAAAAAAACTTTTATTCAATAAAAAAAAAAAAAAAAATAGAAGTTAATGTAATATTTGATACATAGTTATTATTTACCAAAATTTTGTCTGGCTTTTGTTTATTTTCTGTATCATTGTAGTCATCTTTATCTTTTTGAATGTTTTTTTGCTGTAAACGTGTTTTATAAAACATTTAATAGTTTGAATATATGTATATTTTTTTAATAATAGTTAATCAATACAATCTTACTTCAATGTTTACGGTTCTTATTAGATCTACTATTAAAAGCAATTTTTCGAGGTCTTCATTAGTAACTGAAAAATCATTTATGTTAAGAAATATAATGCAAATAATAACTTAAAAAGTACGTGTTATTTACTCGTTAAAAGTTTGGTACACTTGCACGGTCTTTCTCGATTAATAACTTCATTTAAGGTGCTTGAATGAAATTGCTGTAGGTGTTCATTTGGTCGCATGCTTCGTATATAAACAAAAGATGAATTTTATTTTTATCAAATTAAAGTAACTAGTAATTGTACAAATAAAAAATACCTTTGTATGCATGCCATTGCCTCGTTTCTTTCATGATGACTAGTTTTTCCTTTTTTCCCGTCGCAATCATTATCACTATTCGTATGATCATCATCACTTTCATTGGATTTATTGTTATCATCTTCACTTGCACTACCATCGTGAGTATTTTCGTCGTTTTCACTGTCATTTTCTGAAGATTCATAAACCGCTTTTTGTTCCATTATTTTTTATTTTCTGCATTCTCAACTTTATTTTGAGTAAGTTTTGCAAAAGCAACAGAGAAAAGAAAAGAACAGAGAAAACTCTGTTCTTTTCTGTCGTCCTTTTTTCGTTCCAAAAGAAGAGTCGTATTAAACGAGACTTCGTGTTGAGAAAGCACTTCACCATCAACCGTGACCGCATAGGAGTCCAGCAATTTTTTATCGGCTAAACAAGATTAATTTATAGATTAATTAAAAATAAAAATTACAGCGATTTCCTGAAATTCATGTTCAACTCGACTTTCATGCTTAATTACTCACGAGATTTACTGACCGTTTTATTAAAAATTGTTTTAATTTTTATCAAACATAAATAATTATTACAAAATTTTCACGTCTACAAATAAGAATTAAATTCATTAACCAAAAATACTGTATGTGTATACTTACAACTTTCTTTTAATACACGACATGAATAATAAGAATCGCCCCACTTAGCCTTCCCGTCACGAACGTCTTTCGCAGGAATCGTACTAATCTCTTTCGTTTTTAACCACAGCACTAAAGCAAACATAGACATTTTTCAAAACTTGATATTTTGAAAATTATTAACGATCTCAAAACGAGGTTATTTGATAACAGAAAAAAAAATTACAGATTCGTGTAGAAGTTGAATTTAATTGTTTTACAATTGAAGCTCTGTATCCAACTTCGTGAAACAAAACTCGTTTTGGGTTAGTTTCGTAATTGCCAATGCGTTTTCTTTATCGCAATATACATATGTATAAAAATACACGTATGATTATGTGTTTTAATGATTAGTGGACGCTTATCAGATACCGATTCAATGTGGATCAACAGTTTATTATTACATAGACAGCTACTGATTTTTTTTTTACTTAAGATGAATTGTAATGAGACTGTTGAATGATTTATTAAGGACTGAATCAGTGTGCTGAAGATTGTAAGTAAGTATTCAAAATTACATACAATTTAAACTAAAATAATTAATGGAAAATATTAAATTACATTTCTTTAATATTTAATATAATCAATGAATTCATATTTTCAAGTCTTCGAGTATGAAAAGGACTAATTCGTATACGAGACGAAAGCGTCCCTTATCTGAATATTTACGAAGCGGGAGATATCGTTTTTTGAAGCGACGATTAAATGAAATTGAGAATGACGCAAGCAGTAGTTCTACAGAAAGTGACAGCAGTACTTCTTCGAGTGGTATTATTTTATAACTGTCAATACGAACTTTTATATTTTTTGTATATTTTGTTATTTTTATGTGTAATTTCAGACGAACTTGGTCAATGTGATAGTAGCAGTGATGATAATAATCAACATCAAATAGAAAAAAAGAGGTAGAGAGAGTAATGAAATGGAAACTCGGACTATTCATGAAAGAAGTTACGTCAAATCATCTTTTCAAAGTAATTGATTTTACTGTAGTTACTTTTCTTTACCATTTTAACTGTATTTGATTTTTTTTTGTTTCTTGATACATAATATTAAATTGTATAGCTTGTGTGGGAGACTTTATCGATAATAAAGAAAGGGTGGCTGAAAGAAATGTGTGTGACAGTAAAAGAAAGGGGAACTAATAGTGAAAAGAATCATAAGTAAATTAAGAAGGAAAAAGATGAAGCAATCTAACAAAAAGAAAGTTTATATACATTTTTTTCTCTTTAAACAAATACTTATAATATTTGTAATCACTGCCATTCAGATACCTAACAAATGATACAAAAACGAAAAATGAATTTTCAATAAATTCTTTTTTTGTGAGAGTGCTGATCCTTATGAATGAGAAAATATCCTTTGAAATCTCACCATTTTCTGTATCCAAAAAGTGAGAAATTTTTATTTTAGGTACACCACTAAAACAAATTTTTTTTCACTCCAGGGATCTTAAGTAATAAAAAAATGTCATAAACATAGGTTTGCAGCACACTTTTTTTTCCACCCTTGGATATTTTTATTATTATGAATTCGATATAATAAGATATAAGTTATGAAAGTATGAAATTGTAAATTTATCTAAAGTCAATTCGTTAATAAAATTCGTTTTAGGTAATATTTTATAAGAATATTTCAAACCTTCATAACTTTTAATCTATTTAATCAATTTTAACGCACCAAAGCTGAAATGAAAGGTGATTTTAAGTACTTTAATTTAATTTTTTGTCTTTTATTTTATGTTAAATTAAATCAAATAAATGGCCCTAAACGCGATTTTTTTAGCGGATTTTTCTACTTAAATTTAAACATATTTTCGATTTGAAAGCTTCATTATATTGTCATATTATTGTTGTGAATAGTTGTAACTATATCTGATATTTCAATAGTAATAGGTGTACACCAACTACAAAATATTCAAGATAGAGCTTCTCAGCAAAACAATCTTACCTTGGAGTCAAATAATGAATTACAGGAAGATATAAATAGATCTGTGGATTATTCTGTAATGAACTCATCGGAAGGCACTTCTACAGCGAGCAGTGATTCGGAATTGTTCGATAGTGACGACACTGAAGATTCAGATACTGATTCAGATAGTAATAGTGAGGGCGAATTTGATTACGCCAATGAACCTATTTATTCTGGGACTCCGATAAGCGTAGCAGAAAGCCTTATACCTATTTTTACTTTAGCTATTTCGTTTGATATTACAAGTCAATTGTTAGTAAACATATTATCTCTTATTGCAATGCATCGCATACAACCGAATAACTGCGTCAAAACGATTTATAAATTAAAAAAATTTTTCTCGAGCATAGAGTATCCCTTAATACGTCACTATTATTGTTCAAACTGTTTTTTAAAATTAGATCAAAATTTAAAAACTTGTTTAGAATGTATGGAGGAAGGAAATGTAAGTTATTTCTTAGAAATTAAGATAGTTAATCAGTTAGAAACAATGCTTAAGAGGGAAGCTTTTCGCAAAAATTTAAATTATAGATGTACACGTAAAAAACAACAGCAAGTTAATTATGAAGATATATTTGATGGATCGATCTACAAATCGTTACCTCAAGAATATACACGAAATCCTAATAATGTAAAAACTAGACTGGTAATTTTTTTCCATGAGGTTGACTCTTACTAGTTTTTAAAGATTGGAACTGCTAGTATAGATAGATGGAAACTCTATCGTGAAAAAATATAATGATCTGAAAATCTTGCGCAAACCAATAGCTGGCGCTACGTGCAACATTTACGAGGGCTACGACAAAGTTAGCGTATGCAGTATTACTAAATATCTTTACATTTTTAAAGCTGTTTTTTGCCCATGCAGTAAAGCATCGTATACATAGGTATACACTACGCCAAGCCTTTCTTACGCAATGAGATGTTGCACGGATATAATATTTATTCGGTCTCGCGTACGCAAATCTTTGCGCAAGCAGTAGAACAGATGACGTTAAGTGGTATAAGTTTAATTAATCTTGTACATTCTAATTTTCGCAAATTAAAAATCTATCATAATTTGTTAAAAAACAATATTTGTTTACAAAACAGAGATCACTAATAGAAGATGAGAAACTTTTGTGCCAATAAATTTATAACTGTTTTATTTATTTAAATGTGACGTACAATTTTTTGAATAAATTACTTTTGGTCAATGACAACAATCGATTGGTTTTGTATCAAATATCTTCGTTGTATGTACATAATAGTATTACAAAAAGACTCTTCATTTGCATTGTCCATTTTTTAAATAATTTTCTTTATTTTCTGTGATTCTACTTCTGAAATTTTTTTTTCTTTAATTTTGGCCATCCACTCTTTCACAATGTTTTTCTCAGCTAACAACAATTTTTATATAATTGACAACTCTGTTAGCGTGTTTAGTAGACTATCGTGAAGTAGGCTTTTATCAATTTCTATATTTTCATTCACTATTTCTGAAAAAGCTGTAAATTCTTCGTTATCTTCTTTTGTTTTAGATTTACTTTCACGAGCTTTGTATGTGCCCATTTCAATATCTATTTTGTCTATTCGAGCTAGTTTCATTGTGACTTTTAGATTTTCTAAAAATTTATAACATAATACAAATGTGAATTCAATTTAAATGCAACGTAATTGTAACATAAAAAGAAATTTTGTACGCACCCAAAAAAATATTTTTGTTCGGGTGCTTTGGTAACGCTGAATTCCTTACAACAATATACATTGTAGATTATTATTATAAAAAATGTTTTACAGTAAAAATATTCGGGAAAAGAAGATGGGGTAGAGGATTTTTTATTGATTTTTCACCTTACACATTTCTCAGAAACAACCATGAGTTTCGACCCTTGGTGTTTGTAACTCAAAATCCAGAACAAAGGTCCCCTGAAAAAAACAGGCACTTGAAAAATTAATATTTTAAAATATTTTTGTTACACTTTATTTTTTTTGTATATCGTCTGTTATCAGAATTTTTTTTTGGAGTTGTACAAAATTTGTATTGTTTATTAATTTGTACTAAACAAAATCTACTTCTTCCCTCAACTAAAAGTCTACTTGGAACACTGACAGATTACCTTTATTTAAATCGTCGAAAATAAGTGTTTGGACATTTTATTTAATGACGAATGAATTACCTTTTCAAATGAGAGTAAAAAAAGAAAATATGATTGTTGCTGGATTGTGGATTGGAAAAACAAAGCCTTCTCCGCGACTATTTCTTCAAGTATTTCAACAAGATTTTAAAAAATTATACACAGGTGTGAATTTCGACTTGCCAAGAAATACACTTGCACAAGGTAGAATTATTAGTGGTACATGCGACTTACCAGCTAAATCTTTGTTTTTGAACATGTCTCAATACTATGGTTGATACGGATGTCAAATCTGCAAAATTAAAACTGAAAGAACTGAAAATGTACAAACATATCCATCTGTAGAAAATTTTGAACTTAGAAATACAGAAAAAACAAAAGAATTTGCAAAAATAGCTAATGAAACTAGACAAGAAGTTTACGGCGTAAAAGGTCCATCACCTCTGAGTTTTCTCGTGAAAGCTTACGTGGAGTCCACAGTTATCGATGAGATGCATTGCGTTTTTCAAGGTATAGTGAAAAAGTTGATTAATTTTTGGTTTGACGAGGACTACCGCACTGAAGAATAATAATAATAATCACTATACCTTGTTAGTTTACGGTATTTCTTTATTAAATTGTTCAAGTGTTAGTGATGAGATGATAGCAGATGCAAAGATTGTATTGTCAGAATTTGTAAAAAATATGAAAGACTTGTATGGGCAAACAATTGCATTTTTCTGGATGAGTATGAATTTTCCTTTCAAATCTGGGAAGACGATCGAAATTGTACATCTATTCAGTTACGAAAGAAAACACGCAATTCGTTTGTTCAGATCAGATAAAAATGAACGATTTAGAATATAAATGTCGTATAATAGACGATGTAAAAAAATTAATTGAATAAAAATTTAAAACAAAGTAAACATAACTTCCATTACAATATGACAGCAATATACAAAGACATCTTAGAAAAACAGACAGACGAATGTAGTTTTACAATAAATACTCTCTCTCTCTCTCTCTCTCTCTCTCTCTCTCTCTCTCTGTGTGTACGCGCGCACGCGTGTGTGTAGAAGGATCAAATGCTAACAGCACGAGATGATTGAGGAAGCATCGTTGATAAATAACTTAATGACTCTGATATAGTTAAACCTAGTAAAAATATTTTATGACAAGCAATCATCAGTGCTAAGCAACTTAACTGTTCATCTGGTTGCGCATAAAAAAAGTTATTATTGAGTAGGTAAGCAAGTATCGATGCTAAGCAATCTGACTACCCAATTTATTGTAACATAAAGTGATCCTGAGGCAAGCAAAAATCAATGCCGAGAACCCTACTGTTCATACGGTTGTTAATGCAATACGCAAAAAAAATTACTAAGCGATTAAGAATCAGTGCTATGGAATCCTATTATTTGCTTTTATGATAGTTTATAAAATAGTCAGTTGGGTTGTTCAGCGGCAATCCTTGCTCTCCTACAGTAATTACTTGTATTATGTTTAAGGACATTCAATATACCGGGAAAAGTTTCTACTTAACCAACTATCTCTCTTCAGAGTCACCAAGCTGCGATACTTTTAGGAATCTATGAAGTCTAAATTTATTGCAATTCATTGCAAGTTGAAAGAAAAAAGTTACATTTTACTATCATAAAAGAGTACTAGAAGATACCAAATGTAATTTTTCTCAAATAGTAATGCATTAAATGACTTGAAATTTGAACAGGACTTATAAAATAATAAAACGAGTGCGGGTCTTCTCATGAGTTTTGTGAACATTTGATTTAAAAAATGAACTTACTCAACATGTACAAAATTTTTGGATATGTATCAGTGATATGATTATGATTTCAGTTGTCAAACTGAATATTTACAGAAACCATACCCACGACCCCTCGATTCAATTGGGATTTAAATCTTGAGTAAAGAATACTCTGTACGTGCCACTATACGTAATAACAGTATGCAATCAAACATGTAATGACACTTTTTTTTTTATAGTTTTCAATTAAACTATACGAAAATGTACAACATTCATAGGCGACAAACCCGTGAAAAAAACAATTATCAATTCTTTGAGGATACGATTTGCTACTTCATGCGCTATTCAAGAAAGATTCAAAAGTGTTTAATTTCAATTAAATTTGATATGATTCGCTTTATTTTACTCAATTTTGTCGTTCACGTAGATTCGACCGAATTTTTATCATTGTTCATTTGTATATGGTTGACTATTAGGATTTGTATTGGTTCTGTATATTTATGACTTTTTTCTCTTCATATTCCTTTTTATATTTTTGTTGAATCAAATAAAAAGCTAGAAAGAAAGTCAATTAGTAATATTAATTGGATTAAAACAATAATTATAATCGGAGTCCACGTATGACAAAACAAAACATTGAACCACACACACTGTTACAAAAGTTTGTAATTCTAAGACACATTTAAGATGTATTTTGAATTAAAATTAATAATTCGTATTGATTTTTTTTAGTATCCATATTTAACATACAATTAATATAAATATCTTTAAATTTCTAAAATGTTACTCAAAGTAAAAAATGTTTTTTCAAATTAAAACATGTTTTAAAATTCACTTAAAATTGTTATATATTTTTAACGCGTTTATTATTGACTAATTTAAAAGTATTTACTATAATAATTACACACAATCTTAAAAATCAAAAAGTTATGAAAAATCTACATACATTTAAAATCTAAATTAAAGATGAGTATTACTTTTCATTAAGAATTGTAATACTATAATGCAAAATATAATTTTCAAACACATTTTTAAATTGACTTCGCATTTCTGGTTTTTCTATATTCTTGAGCAAAAAAACATCAGAAATCAGCAACCCAACTGATTATAAGTAAAAGTTAATTAACAAAATATATCCTCGAGTGAGCAAGTAGGTTACTAATAATCTGTTTTCTTTGACGAGCAAGCATCGACGATTAGAAACCTTTTTTTCTAAATATTATTTATAAATGAAATGTGCCCTGAGATGAAAAGCATTGGCAATCAAATCCCAACAGCTTCATGGTATACTTATTTAACAAAAAACATTATTGACCGAGCACGCATTGGTAAATAGACGTCTAATGAAATATTCGACGTCTAATGAGATTCCTAGTTACCTAACTATACTAAAAAACTGTTTGATTTCCAATAGTTGATGCTTCTTGCCTAAAGGCACGTTTTATCAATGAACAATACTAAAAATCTTTCGGGTTTCTAATCGCCGATGATTGCTCGCTTAAGGGAACATTCGTTTATAAATAATACGGAAAATTGAGTGGGTTTCCAATCATTGATGTTTGCTTGCCCTGATGCACGTTCAATTTCTCAATAATATTTTTAAAAAATTAGGTTCTAACCACCGATACTTGCTCGCTGAAGGGCCTACTCAATAAAATCAGTCAAAAATTGATTTTAACGCCTATTAGTACACAAACAAAACGAAACAATTGTTTTTCATTACCACGACATTAAAATTTGGTATAACAATACTAAAACGTAATAAGTCGTAATAAACGAACGGCAAGAAATTAAACAACTCTAGAATTATCAACCATAGTAATTTTTTTTTTTACCGGGTAACCACAACACAACAGCCTACTTGGCTTAGTCGTGGGAGCCACCCACTCACCACCTATGTGAGGGGGTGTATTGCCACACCCATTTTTCCAAACCTTTTTTCCTCATACGCTACCTTAATCCATGGGCACAGAGTGAGTATTTCCGGTGGAACACACCTTGCCAGTGAAGCTGGCACTCTCTGCACCAATGGTGCATCGGGTCCACTCGCCACTGTGTAGCCTTTCCCCGGAGAAGACTCCATTATTCCAGGATGTCCACTCCTCGCCGGTTAAGTCGGCGCTCTCTACCGAAGTATCGGATCCAGGCTAATTAGCATCCCCAGAGAAGCCCCGTGTTTCAGGGACCACTCCTCGCCGGTAAGGCCGGCGATCCCTGCCCGACGCCTGGCATTGGGTCCGCTAATCCCTACTTATAGCCCGAACACTGTTTCGCATTCACCCAGGCCTGAAAACCTGTGGGGCAAGGAAAAAACCCTGGAATTTCTCTGAGGGAAAATTCCCCGGAAAAATCCGCCCCGAAATAGCCGGGGTTACATAGGAACTTTTCCCGATGAAAACAATTCTTGAAAAAAATCTGCACTCACCAGGAATCGAATCCACGACTCCTAGAACTGCGTTGTATCAGTAACAAGCATGCTTACTACTGAGCCAACGCCGTTCCATCAACTATAGTAATTATCATTTGCGTACATAAACTTAAGTCTGACGTCTTCTCAGAAATTATTATAAAAAACAGGTATAACAACAAAATAAAATTTGTTTGTGTTCAGATGTCAAGTGTACATTGAGCGTATCTTACGGAAAAGTATAGTATATAAATTACTTGACAGTATAAAATTAAAAGTGTTGGGTAAGATTTAATGAATACTCCGATTTCATTCCAATAAGTTAACTTAGCACTCTTTAACGTTGTTTTACGTTATTACAAGCGTATTTTATCAACAGAGCCTACATTAAAATGCTCTTTGTTATGAACGTGCATAACTTCCAGTGAGGCCTTCGTTCCGAAGTGTGAGTTACAAACACCTGAAATTGGTTGCCTCGGCCTTTTACAGTACATTAAGGATTGTTTCTATTTTGATTTATGAAAGTTAGCGTATGGAAATTTTGACGTCTATACTTATGTACACTAAGTGACGACGACTGAAAGCAAATAGTTATATAAATTACACTAGCAGCCCCCCGTCTCGGCTTCGCCCGAGACTTACTAAATCAAACACCGTAGTGTGTTGACATGTAATGTGAAACATTTTTAGTTAGAAAATTTTACACATATTCCCGATAGATCTCAGAACAAAAATCTTCTTATTAAAAACATATTTTTTCGGAATCCATATAGTTTATTTGGTCAAATAATAAGGTGTAAAAATTCAAAAAAATAATTATACTTAAAAGAACCGTGCGTTCTTTATGCCATAAAATAATCGATGGCTATAAGAAAATGTTGATTTACAGTTTCTTCTGTGTAATTTACGAAAAGGGCTATTTTTTAAAGCTGTTAAGATTTTAAACCCCCAAAAAATTTATATTACAAAAAAATTTTTTTTCTCATATCTCACAATTTTATTACTAGAGTAACAAAGTCCTGGACCTAAAACCCAACATTTTTATTGCCACAAAAACAGAAATACATTTTCTACTTATTCAAAAATCTGGAGTAGGATCTTTAAAGATTTCAGAGATTGCTGTGAGGGTACAATGAAAAGCTGATCTCTCACGTAATGGACTCTTAAGTTGTCGATTTTGACGCTGCTGTTTCAATCTCGATAAATTTTCTGCGTCAGTTTCTTGACGCCTCAAATTGTATTCATTAGATACATTTGAAGTTTTCTTTCCAATATACCCTTTTGCGACTATTGGCATGCTTACGACTTTTATGACCCCTAAAGGCAATTTTCAGTCAACTTTGTTAATTTTAATACATTTTTTGGCAAGGTAGTTCGACGTCCGATGGCCCTAAAAAAGATCAGTGAGCTTTTTAAGTTAACTCTTTCTTGACTGCAGTTAACAGCAATTGTGACTGCCTGGATACCTCAGGGTGATCTTCTCTGGCTTGCTGTTAAAGACCCAGACTGATTGGGAGAAAAATTACAAAGTCCGAAGCTTAGGGGCTAGTTGTAGTGCTCTTTCCCAACGTCTCCCGGTATAACGTCGAAGACGTTGGTATCTAAAGCACCTTTTTTATTTGCAGATTCAGTTGTTTTGGTGATCTTAGATGGGAAGATTGGTTAGTGATACTTGTCCAGTGGAGGCTGTCCCGTTGGCTCAAGTTTTTTTTCCTTTATAGATTTTTTTTTTTTTTTTTATATTATAGTGCTCTACGTCCGGCTCCTTTAATAAGGGCACTACTATGGGCACTTAGCACTTGGGAGAAGGAAGGAAAAGAGGGATGGGAGGCCTCCCATTACTGGGAGGGGGGTAAGGGGGAAATTAGGCAATTTTTGCTGCGAGAAGGTCGCCTAAACCCTCCTCGAGGAGCATTGCGTGGTGAAAAAGCACATGTACAAAATCACAGAGGTACTTGCCCGAAAAGTCGCACTGGCCGGGAATTGAACCACGGTCTCCCGCATGCCAATCCACGACCTAGTCGACCGAGCCACCGCGCGCTCTTCCTTTATAGATGTTATAGGTTTGCCCAGCGCAGACCTTGGAGAGGATCAGTGATTCCTGGTTAAATGCTTAGAGTCAAGAGGTTAATATAGAGTCGTCGGTCACCGGGTTTTCGAGCCTTGCAAAGAACAACTCCGCAGGTGACGTCTGCCAGTGAATAGCTGACTTGGTTTAATAGTGCCCGTCTTTAGTTAATATAGTCTTTTAGTCGACGAATCGCTTCCGGAAATGGTAATAAAAATGTATTTGTTGGCAAGGTAGTTTACACTTAGGTGGCCCCTAAAAAGAACCGATGAAATTAATGGTTAAGCAGGGAACGTAAATACTTATAATGGCCCTAAAAAGCGCCAGTGGTGAAACTTCCAGGCTATTCTTTATTATTATTCCTGATGATGAAGAGCTGGCTATGGGTTGCTTGATTCTTACCCTGGGAGTCTTGATGTACGGAGACTGTGATGGAGGGAGGTACGCCGCTGACCAAAGAATATCTCGTCTCGGGTCGTTCCCCGGATAACCAACTGCTCATCTTTAGACGGGAACATGTGGGTGAGCGCGTTGGGGACGCAACGACCAAGAAGGTAGCCGTTTTGGCTTCCCATGCCCCTCAGAGCTGTTTTCCCTTGCTTACATTTGTAGCCACAAATTTTCTAACTATACCAGGTAGGATGGTGGGACTGCCACACAACTCTGAAGAGTTGGTGCAGATTGTGCTCTAGCTAGATATGTCTCCTGGTATTCTGGCAGACGGCATCGTTTGAAAATAATTTTTTTTTTTTATCGCACTCACCAAGATTCAGGGTGAAGGGACACCTAGGTCCCTGTCCCCTTTAGAGAAGAGTGTCGTCCGTAACCGGGATACCCAGCTGCAAGACTATTATCAGCATTCTCAATACAGCTCGTTGAGTTGCCGAAGCTCGACTACAACAATATGGAGACGCGCCAGCCTATTATAACCACACTTATTTAATTATGTTGCAGGTAGCTTCGATTTTATGTCGACGCCACCTAGCGGATTTTACTAAACTAAAGTGAAAAGCTGGCGTATTTTTGCAAAACTTTGAGCTTATTTATTGCTATTGTTATTAAATTTTTTAAGATAAAAACTATACTAAAACCATCTAGGAAGTATCATGAATCAGTGTGCAAAATTTCAGCAAAATCGGTTCAGTAGTTTTCGCGGTTAGCGATTACAACGGTTTTAGCGCTTCTGCTTTATATATTAGTAAGATTACTCACTTGAAGATGATGAAAAAAAACATCCTTTCACAATTAGTCCTGGAAATACTTTTTCTATTGCTCTTTGTATTCCAACTTCAAAGTCCGCCATGCACTCTTGTGGTGAGAAATTGAGAAATTTTGTTTTTATGTACGTAAATGACTTTACGTAACACTCCAAGAATTTATTTCATATCACGCAAAAAATTACTGGCAAAGCCTGTACATTATAAATGTTATAATGAGAAACATTCCACTATGAATATGATATCAAGTTACCTTTTTACATTTGCCTTTTTGAACTTTTATCATAACCGTTGCTACTTGATAAGCTCCTTGCAGACAGGGTACTGTTTTAAAGGTGGCATCAAAAAAAAATTTTTTTATATGTGTCAATAAACTATCAAAAAAATTTGCGTTGTATATGTACACATTAACAGCATGACACGTCTTTTTTTGGGTCACAACGTCAAAACTTTCTACAAAAACGGTAAATGTGTGCTCTTTGTTGCTACCACATTTCAGCTGTTCTGCGGCTTCGCATGTGTTGGATGACAAGCACAGTCCAAACTCCAATAAAGTGTCTTTCTTTAATGATATTTTGCAAGAGTTCCGATTGTTATCTCGAACGTACCGTTGAATTGTTCGCCTTGATTTTGAATATATGGGATATAAGGAGCAACATCCGTATGCCTAAAATTGCAGATATAATTACATGATAAACTATAATCATAATTATTATGGACTCCTTTTGCTACAATATCAGTAATACTTATCCAAGTAAATCAGCCGTAAAATGTGAAACAGGTGGCAACAAGGCTAATTTGACAAATTGTTGTTTGTACGTGTTCTGTGGACCCTCAAGAATATTCATCATCACTAATATCTGCCTTTTTATGAAAAATGAAAAGTTAGGATAGTTGTACCACCCCCCAATCATCACCAATAGTAAAAGTGATAAAAAATTTGAAAAATTCAAAATTTCGCCTTAAAAATCACATTAAAACTACCCTTTGGAGTGACGAAAATGGGGAAATTAAACAAGTTTAAAATTTTACCTTGAAAATCCTCTTTTGCCTAGGAGAGGGTTTTAATGAGGTGCAATCACCCTCACACGATTCTTGACCGTGGGTTTATAGTCAGTGATTCCAAAAATCGGCAAGAGAGAATTTCCAAGATAAAATGTTTAATTTTAAAAATTTACACATTTCCGTCATCCCTGGGGACGGTAGGGATGGTTTTAATAGGATAAAACTACCCTCACATGATTTTTAACCACAGATTCGTTATTAGCAACCCTAAAAACTCCTGAATGATGGCTTCCGAAGTGAAATATTGAGTTTTTAAAATTTGTTCATTACTTCTACTACTGTGGATAGGAAAACTACCCTAACTTTTTTACTTTTCATAGCAAAGCAGATGTTAGTGGTGATAAGTGTTCCTGAGGATCTACAGAACACATACAAATAAATATTTTTAATACCTGTGCTTGTTGCCAACTTTTCTACATTTTACAGCATTTTCTGGCTTATTCACACTAAATAGCTAAATTATAATTTCTATCAATGGGCCTCAAACATTACTAACAGCTCTTTGTTATCCCTCTAAGAAGTTGAAAATTAAAAAATCCTTCATCGATGAGGCTGTAAGTTTTTTGAGGGCAGCAATAAAACATTAACATATTTATCAGCTCAGTATAAATTCAAATATAAGTATTTATAACTTGAACTTAAGTTTGATTAACAACCTAGTTTCAATATTCTTCCATCCTTCGTAATTGTAAGAATTAGAAGATCTGTAAAACTCTTCATCTATGAATCTACAATTTTTTAAGTATGTTTGAAGTATTTAAATACAATAATTAATGTAGGAAAAACTAATTTACAATCTTACTAAACAGATAGGACCTTTTTTTTATTTTTTGGAAACAAGACAAATGCTTTCTCTAAACATTGAAAAATGAATTGCACATGAACCATGTGAGTCTGCTATGAATTTTTGGTTCATAATTAAACTACTTATAAGCATACTATCCATAGACAGAGGTCAACTGTAAATATTTTGTTATTTTACCACCACTTATTTATAAACAATTTATTCTAAGAAATGGACTGTTTAAGGAAATGCTTGTTTAGAATGAAATTTAAAAAACATGATATTTAATCGCATTTACCTTAACGCTGATGTAATATAAACATTTTTCGGTTGTACCAAATGAATGCCACTGTTTGTTCTCATGTCTTTGTAAAATTTGTTAGACTTCAACAGTCAAGAATCTGCGCAGTGATGGTGCATACTGGCTAGTACAAACTTATTGTCCTTATATTTACCTTGGGCCTCGCAACCTTTCTTATCTTTGATGCACCGTAAATAACTGTAATAAAAAAGTACTGAAGGGATAATATAATACAGAAATGGTCGATAGGACAAGGTACATATTGGTGATACGATTAAAAAACAATATAATTTAAGAGCGAAAACAAGTTAATGCACATGTAGGTCTAAAAAAGAGCTGATCTAGATTTCTGTTGAAAAAGCACTTGAAATTTTAAATAGTTGAATGAAGTGGTTCAACTTCAATTTCTTTTTGACTAAAGCTAAAAATAATTTAAAATATTTTTTGGTGATGAGTATGACATTAGCCTAAAGTTATGCCTTTAAACAATGATAACGGAAATGGATAAAACCAATTTAAGAAATTTTTTCAGAAAATAAATGCTGTGACACTCCCACATCATGCCTCTTTTCTCAAATATTTGTATGGTGTCAGTTTTCCAGTACTTGTAAAAACAGTGTAGAAATAATGACTTGGAAACTTGTGTATATATTTATTCACCGATTATTAAAAGAACCTGTTTGTTTATTACGTTTCGGGGTACACATTAACATGTTACAGTACAATGTGTGTCAGTTACAATTCAAATATCAGCGTATACGCTAGCTAAAGTCAAAGCCCTCCAAATAATGCATCCAACTGCGTATGTAGAGTGCCGCGTACGCAAGCCGAATTATGCAGACTGCTGGAGCAGCAGGAAGAGCTTCAGCCTGAGCGTTTACAAGAAATCTTGGATAAAATCAGTATTTATACAATACTACAGTTGTCCAAAATTCAGTGGATGCATGTAATTTAACGTTTTTTTGTTTCAAATCCCTAATATACAACAATTTAGTCCGCCAAAAATAACGTCTTTGGCTTTCTTTCTATACAAACGTATAAATATAGACAAATGTATAGAGATAATTATCACTGGTTTACATTCGCAAACCTTCGCGTATTAAACCAAAAATGAGTTATGATTGTACTTGTTGTACATATTAAATGAAATCGGCAGTACAATATTAATGTCAAGTCATTTTGAAATGAAGTACAAACAAATTTTTTTTTAGCCATTGTGATGGTAATGTATACTTATCACTTACATAGTCGTATTATATGTATTCTTCACATGGTACGAAAACCCATGAAACACCCATGGAGAATCACCTTTTTTTCAAGATATACTGGCACAGTCAACAAAACTTTTTAAAATTAACTATAAATAAATATGTGCAAATGCTCACAGAGTACCGATGTGATGATGGTACGAAGATATCGAGGAGCGTATATGGAAGCACGTTGAAGGTATTACTTCATGCAGCCGCGTGATCATTAAAAAAAATCTACGAAAAAATGTTTTTGTTGTTATGACCTGGCTCACAGTCATAGTATATAGAGATGTAGATGGTGCTGTCTGTTCTCTGTGTGGTCCAAGGTAGTTGGCTCGTCACCTACTTAGGCACTGAAGTGCCAGGTCAATTGAGTACCAAGAAGTCAGTCCGTGGGTGCCTTAGAAAATTTGATGTTTAAGGTCCTGATGAGATATCCTTGAATATTCCTCAGGAGATGTTGTCCAGGTATTTTAAACACACTTAGGAACGTGATTACTCACTTGAATTACTCTAATCGATCGCGGAATAACTACAGATCAAATACTTGCTGTAGATTTTTAAAGAGGGATGACAAAATAGAGAATCGTAAGCTCTGCCTGCAACAGAATCTCAATTCCAACTTTTTCTGTGCGACCAGTGTTCGTATTGTCAGTAGAATTCCATCGTCATAGGTTTGGAGATGAAGTTTGCAACTCTTACAAAATGCGTAGAGACCTTACAAAGCGACTCTACTCGCTCCACGCATTTTGTAAGAGCTGCCAACTTTATCTCCAAACCCATGACGATGTAATTCTACTGACAATACGAACTCTGCCCTTGACCCACTCTTGCATGAACTAGAAAAGAGTGCTCTCTGTAATTATAATACGATACAGGCCCAGCCCAGCATGTTAGCTCTATACTCGTCTGCTTGCAGGCAAAAAATAACCTGTGTCACCTGCTTTCAGGTGTCATCATATTATGAATATATATATTTTTTTTTCTATATTATAGTGCTCTATGTCCGGCCCCTTTAATAAGGGCACTACTATGGGCACTTAGCACTTTGGAGAAGGAAGGGAAGAGGGATGGGGGGGCCTCCCATTACTGCGAGGGGGATAGGGGGAAATCAGGCAATTATGCTGCGAGGAGGTCGCCTACACCCTCCTCGAGGAGCATTGCATGGTGAAATAACACATGTGAAAGACACAGAGGTACTTGCCCGAAAGTCGCACTGGCCGGGAATCGAACCACGGTCGCCCGCGTGTCAATCCACGACCTAGCCGACTGAGCCACCGCGCGCTCTATGAATATATTTAATATAAGATACGTATTTGCTGATTACTCCTGATTCTAAAGGCTAAGCTTTTTCCTTGTACCCTTAATTAATAATACTTTCAACTTCTGTGCCTATGGTATCTCCTTTTAAATTGGTGAGATGAGAAGCCTTCGTGATAAAATACTATATATTGACGCCTTGTACGAAGATGGACATAGCTCAGGCTACTACGAAAACAGACAATGCTCAAGGTATCCGACGAAAAATGGCACAGTTCAATTATGGTGAGGAAGACAGACACGAATGACTGATTTCAGTCAAAGAAAGACACAGGTTATCGCACTGCTATGAAGACAGACACTTCCCACTAACCTTCGTCGAATAAAGGCACATAAAATTGTGTTGCGATGAAAACAGACACTTGCCACTGACTTCCGATGAAAAAAGACACAGATCATTGCACTGCGATGAACACAGACACTGATCACTAATCTCCAACGAATAAAGGCACAGAACATCGCGCTACGGCGAAGAAAGGCACTCTCCATTAATTTCCAACGAATAAAGGCACACAATATTTCGTTGAGACGAAAATAGACACTCCTCACTGACTTCTAACAACTAAAGACACATCATATTTAATTAATTAAATCCCTCTGACGAAAACAGACACTTACTACCAATAAAAACACATCACATCTTGCTACAACAAAAACTTTACTATTACGACGGAAATTTGATTTATTTTTTTTTTTATACAAGAGGTGAGTAAGAATGTCTTTAAAAATATTTGGAAATATACTGATAAGGGTGTAACGGGTACTTTTTAAATTAGGGATGGTCAGGAGTTATATAAAAATGCAAACATCACTATAAAACTGTAGGAACTAAATCTTTGAAGTGTCCCAAATTACCTGGAGTTTTTTGAGTATTCTTTATTGATAATTCTTTCAAATAAATGAATGTCAACGTTGAGCAGAAAGTCGATGTTACATAGAAGAGAGATAACTCAGGTATGTAAATAATTTTTTCTGAGTTTTGCATATTGTATGGTTGGGTATTGTTACCTGACTATAAAACAATCTCAATGAAAATCTTAAAACTATGTGCTTTTTTTAATTTTAATTTTTATAACTTGTTCTTTTTGATAAACGTTTTTTCTTATAGTTAAAGAAAAAATTATTTAAAAAATACAACGTGTAGAAAGTTAGGTACATGAAAACGTGATCATTCATTCGACTATGTCTCAATTTTCGTTTAAATAATAGAACCTAAACAATTACGTATTAAGTATTTTGAAAAATTCCTGTGTCAACTCCATGCAAAAACTATTAAGAAAGAGAAAAAGCTTAAAAACATTAACATGATGCAGAAGTATGAATTCTACAATTTTAATTGAGTTCGATTTTATAGCTCAAAAATACAGAATTAAATTAAAATTTTTTTGAGCAACGAAAATTCTCTTATAAAGTATAGAATCTATTTTTTCCCCATAAAATGTCTACAATAAAGTTTATTAACTATTTAACAATAGGGTCTTCGATTACTGCACAGCCCTTAAAGTTTAATGATTTTCTTAGTTCTTAGAGACAGTCCTGTACAACATACAGTATTATATTGAATTAAATTCCAATTCTACTAATAATGTTTTTCTTTATGTAAGATTATGCCTTTTTTTCAGGATGCTAGATTCGTAAATATTTCGTGAAAAAAACACACACATGTATATATATATATATATATATATATATATATATATATATATATATATGTATATTTATTGTTTAATTTGTAATACCATATATCATACTGTTCTCTTCCGTTAAGATTAGGTAAACGGTCGAATATAATATTGTTAGAAAGAAAATAAATTTACGTATTTACTCTGTTGCATATACGCCAAAAATGAGATCTTCGATACTAAAATCCCATTTAAAATACATGTAATTACCGAAACTAGCGCCAAATGCATCACTTTGGCAGTTATATCGGTAAATAGATTTATTGTAAACGAGATTTTGGTATCGAAGTTCCAATTTTAGCCGTTTGCGCACGGGGCGGATAGAATAAATCCTTATAGGTACAAAGAGAATATATTTACAGTTTTTCGAAACTTAAGCCATTACTGAGTTATTTTGCTACTCGCACCTTATGTGCAAATAAAAACTTTCATTTTTTTACGATGCATATACCTTCTAAAGTCTAAAGTAGAAGTCTTGCTCGCCAATTTGACATGGGGAATTCATCATATATTAAAATTCCACGTAGGGCGCACCCACCACGCACACCAGATCTTTTCCTGCTCCTGTAGGTTGGTATTGATCAGAGGAAAAACAACACAAATGGCAAAGAGGAAAATTTTTATCCCAAAAAGGCTTATAAAACAGTCTTGGTTACTTTGTGATTTTTCAAAATAAAACAGAAGAATTCAAGCTCACTGAATAACGACTCACCCTAACTTAGTCATCAAAATTGTAAAAAATAAGATCGAAGATCAGCGTTATTCTGTAAAAACATAACAAAATTGACATTAAATTTAGTACAAAATCTGTTTTTCTTTATGAACAACCATCCTGATCCGATGCCAAGCAAGTACAATGATATTTAGTTTAGATTTTTCTTAATGGAATATTAAATATATAATTAAGTAACAAATAGAAACTTCTTATGTTTTGAGCATAGAATCGGACATACATTATAGTAAAATAACAGTATTTAGCCTGGTTCCGTAATTTTCAATGTAGCGGATTATATTTTTGTGTGTAACATGGACTAGTTCACGAACATCTTATCGCCAAATAAAATCACATAAAATATTGTCTTAGAACTTTGATCTGGTTGTACATTTAATAAAGGGGGCTACGTGACCTGCTTTATCCGCTCACAGATAATGTCACAACGATGTAAGTGTTACAAGAATATGTGAAAATTGATTGAAATGTAAGTATGCGATACGGAAGAAATTATAACTAAAAATTATAACGAAAAAAAATAAGTTGATATTTTATATGTTAAAAAAACAAAAGTTTAACGTAGCCGTTAACAGTATAAAAGTTTTCTTAAACACAAGTGTTGACTAGTTAGAAAATAATTTAACTATTGTTATTAATAAAAAAATCATCTAGTTTAAAAGCACTATTGAGATCTGACAATTGAGAAAACACTCAAAAACAACCAAATTCCTGAAAAGCCGCAGCATGCAAGATTCGCAGCCTGCTGTGGAAAGTGCAAGTGCTTACACTGCTGAAAAAATTAGCTGATCACTTGTGCCAATCTGTCAGCAAATTTTCCAAAATTCGTTTTTCGTTTATTCCAAAACTTATACACTGCAAAAAGATCGCATCACAAATAATTATAAATCCTTTCATTCACATTTCAACGCGGAGTTTTACACATAAATCCAAAACGTGGTTGTGATCGTTGACGCTCTGAAAGCTATATAAAATATACGTCACTATGCGTAGTGAATAAGAAAACGCCAAAGAGTCCCAAGAGAGAGAGAGAGAGAGAGAAGAAATTTTCACAAAGAATTTATTGTTATCACAAACAAGTTAAACGTATCGCTTTCAGTCCCCTTATTAGGTATTAATAGTCAGGAACCGATCTACTTCACTTTCTAATGACTCCAGATTTTAAGAAATCCGAGAATGACTGTATTATTAATATGCAATTTATGAGGTTTTAATATTTCGAATTTTAAAATTTATATCTATTCTGTAAGGTCACAGTAATTAGAAACTTTGCACTACATGTTAGTTTTTTCCAAATTATCTCTTTCTTTCAAGTATATTTTAAAGCTCTGTTTTCTTTTCAACATAAAAGGTAATTTTAAAGATTAATTCTTTTGAATAAAGTAATTTATCTTGACTTTTTTTATGATGGTGTTTTTAGATTAATTTTTTTAGCAACAGAGAACACAAATTTTTTTTTCGAAAAGAATAGAATTATTAATTTCCTACTTTCAAAAGAGCAAAAAACGCCAAAGTTACACTTTTCCAAAGAACACCAAAATTAATCTGCTCATAAGGAGGGACTAAAAATCTCTTCTTTCAGAAACAATACTTGCCGTGATTAACACTTACAAAAAGTAATAGGAGTTGTCATCGCCAAAGCGCCATCGCCACTGTGTCAGAAGGGCAGAAAGAATTCGGACGTAAAGGTAGCCTCGAATTGATAGTGCTTATGCAGCGAACACTTTTTTTTCTACCAAGGGCTCACTGAACCAAGTCCAAGTGTCTCTAAGAACGCCTAAAGATCAAAAAAATATCATTTTTGTATTACAAGATCTTATTCCCATCAGTATTTAAAAAATTGTGTAGGTGGTCGGAGCAATTGAAACTAACGTATTCACAAGTTCGTCATCATAGCATATACACATAATAATGAATGTAAAAAATTGGTTAGGATTTTGCACGTATGTAATCTTCAGTATCCATGGAAATCAATGTATTCTTTATTTGGAAGAATTAAAATTGTAACGCTAGAACCAAAGTTACACGAAGTAAAATATCTATGAAATGCATCCAATTTTTTGATAACTGTATAATGAAACATTAAGCTAAGAATTTTTTTAGAGTTTTTTCAATAATGTTTCAGATTTTTTAGAAATAATCACTTTATATTGTACTTAACTAAGGCAACTTTTTTTACGAGCTCAATAAATTTTCCTCTCCTCTTGCACGCTTCACTTGAGCGCCAACCCTTAGGTGCCAATAAAAAAATCAAAATTGCAGTGTGGGTAGTCGGTAGGAGCTGTAAAGGTGGGGGAGGGTCCATAAAAAATTGGGGGTAGGTGCGAGTGGTGGAATCTAGACAAAAAATGGAATGGGTCGAAATAACGAAAAAGAAGATTTTATTTTACATTATGTTTTTTTTTTTTGGAAGTGGGAGATGTGGATGGTTGTGTGGAATGCCCCACACAAACAACTATATAATGTTATAATATACATGTTATTTACAGCTTTACAGTAATAAAAAAATAAATGCACAGCTATGCGAGTTTGTTTTCAATAGAAGATGCGAATCAGGTGAACTTACTAACATCAGGGAGATTTGTTTTATAAAAAGTATCGATAATATTGAAATTGTTTTGCTAATTTTAAAGTTATTTTAAAGTTAATGTAATGACCTTAACATAGTAACATGAAAAAGGCAAATTTAGGCATTTAAGAGCACGTTTTGGTGTAAATGTCTATTAAAAGATGAAAAATGTGAGAAAGTGGCTGAGCAGCTTACTTTTTTTGTGCTGATTATTGAAACAAAGCGATTAATCATTACAAATTTTACATCAACACGAATCGTTACATTTTCGAAGTACAGTCATATCAACAGGTATAACCGTACGTGCTAGTCAAAGATTAGAAAAAAAAAAAACCCCTATTTGATCCTTGAAATTGGATTCGGCAGCAAACATATCAAGTTCAAATTTGCTTTGAAAAAATGAATCCTTTCTTTTATCGAATTTCATAAATTGGCCATGTTTCGATTTTATTTTTGTTTCAGTTTCGTGAGTTACTTTCTTGATTCGTCTAAGAAAGTAACGCATACGATCGAAATCTTATTAACGAAATCGATGCAGTCTGACGGTAACGTATTTGTATACAAATGGTATACCATTACTCATACAGTAATCAGCATGTGTACCAAGAAAAACTTCAAGCCTCAGCACAGGTTAGTCATTAACATTAGGGAGGGCCTATTTAATAGCTTTCTAATAGCTTTTTAATTCATTGATAAGAAAGAAGGGCGTGAGGCTCCTCAGTCAGTAAGTACCGCAAAAGGGATATAAAGCCTTAACCTTGGTGCAAAAGTCCAGTTTGTAAGTTGGATTCAGACTGAAACCTTTCACAAGATCCTATATTCGTGTGTTCGAATATAGTGCAAAAGTTCTCGACGAAGCCTTTGTTTAAGCTACATTGTAGAAATTTACGAGAAGTAGAGAATAAAGTTACCTCTGCAGAGAAAATGGAATTGCAGTATGAAGAAGTATTCAATGCTGCTCAGGAGCTAAGGCCCCAAAACCAGATGGAGAAAAGTAAGAATTTCATTCACTCAATAATTATGTTTAAAAATATTAAAATGCATCTAATTTAATACGTGTCTTCATATCATTCAGATCTATTGAATAAAAAACGAAAGAGGACGTCGTATAGCTCAGTGCAGATTGAGGAGCTCGAAAGAGTATTTGACATTGATAATTTCTTGTCCATGGCTGGTCGACTACAGTTGGCGAAAGAGATGGGCCTCACGGAAAATCAAGTGACAAAATGGTTCCAAAATCGCCGATCGAAATTGAAGAAAGAAAATAGAGACAGCCCTGATAGCAGAAACATCGTGAAAAAAGCACGGAGAGCCCATATTATGCTGGATCCAGCAGGATCTGTGAGCAGCTACGAATCCCTGCATGTCCAGCCTTCATTGTTTGGTCAGGAACAACTGTACCCCGCACAACGACAGACCATTTCCACCCCGAACCAGCAGGGACAACAATCGTGGATGCCACAAAAGCAATTCCATGGTTGTGGAACCCAGCAGCGACCGTTTTGGCGTCCATGTGATTTAGCTGCGCAACAACTTGAAGTTGCAAAGCAGATGCCGTACCTGACGAGCTCAAAAGCCACGGTACCCTTAACTTCGACCGACAAAGTGTACCATCATTTTTCTGTTGCTGCTCATTACTCCAGGTAAAACAAAATTTTATTACTTACTTAATTTATGAATTTCTCCAAAGAAAAAAGCACTTAGGTTACAATCTTTAAACTTACACAATTTGTTTCTGCTTTAAGCTTCATGATATTATCTTATTTAAGAAAAATTTTTCCTAAGATGTAAATTTTTTGTTTTTTTGTTTTTTTCATAGCAGTATCGAAGGAAATCAGGTTAACGGCTCCAACTTTAGTTGCCAAGTCAATGTACTTGAACTAGAGCAGCAACTTCTCCCGCAGCCAGGACAACAGCAGCACCAGCAGCCCCAATCAACGCATCAACATCTGCAACCAGAAAAACGATCGCTGCTGGATGCATTTTTTGATAGTTTTTCGTGCACGGTGTATGACGACCCACTGGAGGATTTTATTGTTGAATTACCTAGTGGTGAAATTATTAACCAGAATGACTTTTATAAAGAAATGTGTAATTTTTTTAAAATTATGAATTCTCCAAGTGCTTGAACAGGACAAACAAAAAAGTTTGCAAATACGTGTATTGAGATGAAAAAAAAATCAGTTTGGTATTTGAAAAAAAAAAAAATTAGCTATAAGTTTTTCTCTTTTAAGTTTTATGTAAACATTTGTATAATAGGATGAATAAAAATATGTTTAGTTAAAATTTGTTCCTTTTTTTTTTTAATAAACGGTTCCCAAAAGTCAATTATTTTATGGGCTGTGTACAAAAAGTACAAAATATTTTTAAAATGGACTGACTTGAATCCGTCTTTTATATCAGGGTAGCAAACATGTGCTGATTTGGGAGAACCTCAAGTCTGGATGAACGAAGCATTCCCAAACCAGTAGATTTTAATATTCGGAGGGTACTCGTAAAAAAATTAAATCTTTTTAATTAAAACTGTATCACGACTACTTTAACAATCGATTGCTCAAATTTATGGTTCAAGTGCACATTGGGCATTAGTTAAATTTGATTGTAATATATTTTAAAAAATGTGTCAATTTTTAACGGATACGCTTTCTTCTCTTCATTCTTTCTCTTTTTCTTCTTCTTCTTCTGCTTAAAGCAATATTCGTGTGATAAAATTCTTTGAAATTTTTTCATAAAGTACAAAAATACTTGTAGAACAACACGCTTAATATGGTTTCTGTCAAGCTTGCATATCTGATTAGTAAGACAAGTAAAGCTTACGTGGAGAATTTTATGATTCAAAAATTGGGGGTATAAGGTTGATAATCTATATATATATACATATATATATATATATATATATATATATACATATTTATATTTATTGTTCAATTTGTGATACCATATATCATACTGTTTTCTTCCGTTAAGATTAGGTAAACGGTCGAATATAATATTGTTAGAAAGAAAATAAATTTACGTATTTACTCTGTTGCATATACGCCAAAAATGAGATCTTCGATACCAAAATCCCATTTAAAATACATGTAATTACTGACACTAGCGCCAAATGCATCACTTTGGCAGTTATATCGGTGAATAGATGTATTTATATATATATAAATGTGTGTGTGTGTGTGTGTGTTTGTGTGTGTGTGTATACAGATAAAAACACATAATTAGTGTTATTAAGTCATTCTTACTGAAAAATTTCTTGAATGCCCCTACAATTTCGTACTCTATTGTTAAGTGCCGAAAGATATTGTGGGGAGTGAATTTTGTATAAATAGTAAGACAGGAAAAACAACATGAACTAATATTTTTAATAATTCATTTTATGTCTGATCCTGAAAATCTACACATCTTCTTCGCCTATCAGGTATAAAAATTTGCAGTCACTGTAATAAAACGTATATATTTTTATTTCAGGTCTGCTCCAAAAAAGTAGCCTTGTTTGCACTCTCATCAATGTTAGATAAAATAGACAAGGAGCCACCTTGCAAACTAGCAAGCATTTCTCTGGGCAGTACGACGTATGGGAGTTTGAGTTTGAAGAAATATCATTTAATTACAAAATTCTTCAATTATTAGTACGTTTTACATAATACTTAGGATAATGACAACAATAAAAAATAACCCTAACACTAACAGTCATGGAAACAATACTAATGATAATACTGACCATGACGATGACTATAATAAATAAAACTTGTATTTGTATACTAACAAACTTTGTTAAGTATTCACAGATTCAAAGAAACTGGCATTATGCAAAGAATACAGACTAACTACAGGACCGAAATTCCTGATGAAAAAATGCATTTCATTTCATTGGTATACAAGACGTAATTCCTCTGTTTGCCATTTTGTTTTGTGGATACATCCTAACTCTTATTATACTACTGCTTGGAAAACTACATAATGGATGTTACCACGAAAACCGTACAAATCTTGTGCGTCAACCACGTGCCTATATTAATCCACGGCGAAGACGGAAAGTACATCACTTTTGAACTGGCGATCCGCAACCTTTGCAGGTATGAAGCTTCACTCACATAACCATGTGTATAATAAAACTGAGATAAAAGTGAGACACTGAGCATTTTATGCTATTAGAAACATCTATGACTTTCTTATAATTACTATGGAAGTTCTTTGTAGAATAAAAAACAAAGTAAAAAATATGTACATTAAATTGTAAAATTACCTTTTTAAAAAGTTTTTTTTAGAATATTTAGTACTTGCTAAGAATATCAAAATACATATTAAAATTATTTCCAAATTTTTATCGACTCGTTATAATAAAAAGAACGGGTTTTAAGGGAAACGATTTTTCAACCAATTTATTGATTGCGTCTTGACAAAAAAGCTTGCTGCAAGATACTGACGTTTGTTTTTACACAGCTAAGTGCTCTTTCAATGTGTATTTAAAACATTACTATAAATATTATAAATAATTAAGTAATTTCAATGTCTTTTTTTCGAAATGTTGAGCATTTCTCACAAAAGGGATATTTGATTTCCGCGATTATTTACTTATAATATTGTCTAGAGATTGAGCTAAAATAAGATACAGTTTTCGAAAGCACTCTTGAGGCATTGTAGTTTTAAGAGAAAAAAATTAGATTTCTGTTATTTTCGTAGCATTGCAAGCTGTGGAATAAGCTTTGGAGGGCCATGCATAAAGAACATTCGAATGCTGATGTTTTTGAACTAACCGAAGTTACAGTAAAGCCTCATGTTATTAACAGCAATACAGGTATTTTAGTTAAGCCACGTGCGTACGCCAAATTAATTGGCGTACTAAAAGTACGTCATTTTCAAAGTGATTGCTTACAACATTTGAAGGTTTGAAGTTACACTCAGATAACCACGTATATTTAAGGACTAAGATAATAATAAAACACTGATTGCATTTGCGGCCTGCCATGAGGCACCCCTATTTTATATATACGTTGATAAATAATACCTTGTGGTCAAATAGATTAGACATTTTTTTTTAACTGAATCTGAATTATAAGAAATGTTTTTTTTTTATTTATTACATTTTTCCCAATTCATACAATCTTTATAAAATATCTTAATGCCATTATTTAGCTCCCTATCAGTATGTGAATTAAAATCAGATTTAAATTTTTATTTTTCAATGTCCCGTGCATACGGTCAGAAATAATCTTTCAAGACTTTATGTAATAGTTACGCTTCTGTTGGTTCCGTATTATTCGAACTATCTATACCATTTTTTAATATCCCATGCCCTTTTATACGCCCTAATCGACTGAACAAGGACGTAGTTATTAGTGCTGCCTCCGAGGCCGTTTTTTCACCCTATCTTTTTAGAAAGATAAAAAAGAGTCAACGCAATATTTGATCGAATGTATCGGACATGGGTGTTTAGCCGTCAGGTTGCATATTCGGTATTTTTGTTTAGATAAGTTTTAGTTGCTGAACACTTTTGACAATGCAACGTTTGTTTGAAAAATATTTTCAGGAGATTCTTTTCAGCAGTTAAAGCATTTAGACTTTTTTTAATCTACAAATAAAGAAGCTATAATCTTATTAGAGGTCTGTTTCAAAAAATCTTTTCATTAAACGTTATTTGTTTATTTTTGGGTCAAACTTATATACAATTTAATTGTGACATAAACTTTTTTTATACATTACTAGTTATTATTTTGCCAACTATTAATATACAGTCTTAATACAGTTTTATAATACACTTTGAGTCGTTGTTAGTTCTAAATAAAAAATGATCATAATATTTTCAGGTGTTAAAGTTAAGGCAGTCAATGCAGAATCAAAATTTAAATGAGAGTATTTCCAAACCAACCAAAGTGGCTTTACAGACCCCGTTTCCATATATAGAATAATATATTTAATCTGTATAACTGTTGAGACAAGACAATTTGTCAAACTGAAAAAAAAATGTTTGTAGCTGTATATATGGGTGAATGCTTTGAAAAAGAAATGAGAATCCTCCTATTACAGAAAGGGGGTAAAGAAAAAATAAGTAAATTTGCTACGAAAAGGTCGCCCAGCCCCTTCACGAGGAGCATTAGAGTGTAGTAATTAAACAGTATTTGAACATAATTAACCATTTCTCAGGATTTCCTGTATCAATTTTTATCTACGATACAAAAGTTGAGAGTTTATTTAGTATGTAATTTAGATATTAAAACTAATCGTTTGTTAAAGTTCTGCTTATTATTTTACTGACATCCCCTAAATTTATCATGTTTTCTGAAAAAAAAAGACATTTTACGAAATATTGAGACTTAAAGTATTTGGTGGATGTTTACGAAAAGTAATAGAACCATATCGTGCAAAATAATTTTTTTTCAAAAGCTTATAACAGACTTTTGTCACTTGAAGCGATAATGCTGTATACACTTGTAAGTTAAAATTTTTAAGAACTAAAAAATACATTTATAGAGTTATGTCAAATATTAACGGGAACTACATGCCTTCATAAATACCTTTAAATTATTTAATGATGATTTAATCAACCACTGCGCATTAGACAAGTATTAGCAAGATGGATTTAAAATTTTATTCTGCAGTGATATTATATGCCATCAATTAGATTTAGAATCACTAGCTCTACCCTCCTGAATAATTAATTTTTCAAATAAGATTATTCCTTGCAAACCAAATGCGTTGGGTATTATAGTGTTACTTTCAATAATAATAAAAAATAATAACTATAATAATAATGAGAGTAATAATGGAAAATATAGCAGTAATAATTATATCAATAGTTGTAGTAATTACAATAATTCATTTTAAAAATTTCTGATGAGTTAAAATTTGAAGTAGGAATACGATGCACGCATGCTCAGATACTCAAAATCATGTGTAGTCGACTCCGAGTTTTTTAAATTCTGATCAGCTTGTAACATTTTAAAAACATCGGAATAATGTGAGAAACTCGTTTTTGATTAATGTCACTTTCCTATAACATTTCTGAAGTTTAAAAATGTATGTATTACAATTATATACTTATTCTTCTTTCTTATTTTAAAACAAAAACTTAACGAAACTTTAATTTATTTAATAGAGAAATAAACTGTAAGTGTTAAGTCATTTCTAAAGTTTGTACTCGGTTAAAAAATATTTTTTTTTTTTTTATTTGCCTAGAGAAAGAAATTCAAGATTTGTTTTTAAAGCAATAACAATATCAAACTTCAAAATTATACATTAAAATTTTTTCATGATTGCAAACGGATAAAAATTTGTCCTACTTTTTTTATTTTCATTGAAAGTTGTTTTTTCTAAGAAAATTGAGAAAAAAAATATTTGAGTAAACTAGAAAAATTATAAAAGTATCAAGAAAATTTTCTAAATTGCATTATCCTTAGTACCGTTTATATCTTAAGTCTTAAGAGTGTTACTTAAAAGTGTTAAATATATAATAAATTTATAAAGCCCTGGGATAATGTACGTTTAAAAAGGAATTTATTATTGCACTTTATCAGTATACTTTTTGTAATAACAAAAACTTTAAAACAAAAGTAATTAAGTAATTTAAAAAATATCAAACAAAAGACATAAGTTTACATATACATAAAAAAAATCTAAGAATTTTTTTTCATACTACAGCGTATTTATTCATTTATTATTGTTACAAACTAAGTTTTCATTATTATTTATATACGTTGTCAAGCGTTTGCCTGTATTTTTGATTTTTTTAACTATTCAGTATAGATCGAGACAAGTAAACGACTCCTCACACGCTTAGATAAGTCGTGGTGAAGGTCGTGTCACGATCATTCAAATAAGGGCTGGTCGGGGACACTCTTTTCTTTCTAACCAGTCACCTTAGTTGTTGATAAAAGAGGAGGACCATGGAGCGAGAGAGCAGAGTGCTTAAACGCAGATGTTCGACCGAATCAAGTCGCCTTTTTACTTTCGCTTTGATCGAATCTCGTTACCATGACAACTTATTTTGACATTCTTTTTTTTTCTTGTTATGATTTTTCATTTTTTCTTTCTGAAATGAGGGTCGGACCCTTTTTTGTACGCAAACAAGCAACAACGAATACCTGATTTGTATTATTGCATAAACAAATGAAAGTTCTACTCTCCATTCGTGCTCGCCAAAGTTTATTTTTTTCTTCAAGTTTCATAAAGTCAGAAACAATTATAGTCCAATAAAGTATTAGAAAATGTATTTAAAATAATAATTAAAAAAAAACTATCACATTTACAATAAGTACGGTATAACATTATCTAAGTCAAAACATAAAAATTTTTTTTATAAATTAATTAACTAGTGTACACTATGAATAATTTTGATTAATTTAACTAAATTAATTGTATTCAATTTCTTAATTTAAGGATTCTGAAAATTGAAATAGACAATTAAAACACATCTCTAGCTCTATGTAAGAAAAGTTGTTGACATAGTTGATTTTTCTAGTTTGCACTAATTTTCAAATTCTCTTTATTCGTGCTGCACAATAGTTTGTGTTGTTCGTAAGATATTCCATTTTTTTCGTGATATGTTTGCTTGTTAAAGTAGTAAAATCAGTAGATGCGCGTCTTATCGGTAAATGTTTTTCACAATATACATGGATTATTTTAGCAAAAAGCAAAAAATTGGAAGAGTGCAACGCTTATAAAATGGTAGATGTTTTGTGGAAGGCTGTAGTGGATTTTTAATGCATTGACCAAACATTCTCAGAACAATTCAATTTTCAATCTAAAAAGAATATTTCACGAAATTGTGCAATAATTTTTTCGATTTAACAGCATAACTAATTTAATTGAAAGACTGCAGCGATATATTACACAACTTCATATGTAATGCATAATACGATGTAAATAATTTATGCAGTTTTAACTAATCCGAAAATGCTTGTAAACGAACTCAAAAAATATTCACTCATTATAGGGCTTATCATTTTTTTCAGAAAAATATTTATTCACTAAGACAACATAGATATTCAGATCAGCCTTTTCATTAAATAGGTAAATAATTTTAATACATCGATATAGATATAATTATCAACGAAAAAATGCACGTGATACAAGCAAAAAAATCGGTGTTAAATATTCACGTCACAACCGTTGTTAATATTAAATATTGAGATTTTTTATTATTAATGTAAAATTGAAAAATACCAATTCCCTCTGGAGCTACGGTCGTGAATCGTTAAGCCGCAGGGCAATAAATTATTACTGTTACTAGACTTTAAGAGTCATGCTTTAAGAGAATAATACGTCACATAATGGAATCTGTCAAATAAATATCAACATCTTTTTAAACCACTTATTTATCACAACGATAGATTCAATAAGATAAATGCAACGATATTTGTTATCATTATACTCATACATCACACATAAACCACTTATTTCAAAGCTTAGGGTACGCATCGTTACCACGAATACGCTAATGAGTTTCGAATTCACGATTCAATCTTTCAAAGGATAGAGGAACTCTTTAACGATACTTTTTCTACAACTTATCACACAAATGTTGCATAAAAACTTCACTAAAAATTGACTTAATACAATCAATTTTATTACAATAAATATAATGAGTAAAAAAAATGCTTTTATAAAAATCGTTCACTCATCACTAGCCACGTAATAACTCAATATTATTAGTTTTTATTATTAGTATAACTTTACGGAAAAAATATTTTTAAGCTCTTGAAAAGAATTTAAAAAATTCTAATAAATCATGTCAATGAACTAAATGAATTATATAAAATTCCCTGATTCAACACGTAAAAATAATTCGATAATCATAATAAACATGAAATCAGTTTCTTTTTATAACGAATATACATTCTTATAAGTCATAAAACATCCATTTTTATTTTTTTGTATTGTAGCTATAAAAGGTTATTCGCATTTTCACAGTGTCATTCCCGAAAATTCAAAAATTTTTATTTAAACCTTTATTTTTATATTTGAAAATCGAAGTTAAACCAATTAGTAAATTATACTGGTCATTAAACCTATTTTTTTTTATGAATGGACAGAGTTTCATGGTATCAATGATTTTTAAAGATTTATTTAAATCTTCCAGATATTTTATTTATTAAACTAAAAATGCACTGAATAATTGTTAAGTAACGATATTTACTTGTGAGTGCCCAATTCCACGTGTATATAAAATGAGTGAGCGCGTAAGAAAAATCATTACGGCAACGCACTGCAAACGAAATATGCCTGCAACGCTTTTTTTCCACTGAATCCCCATTTCATAATTTGTTTTTCCATCGTAAAATATCTCGTAAAAAGACGATAGATAAGTTTATTGGCGTTTATAAATTTGAGATCACTTAAGCGCCAGATGAATAATTTAAAAATATGAAAGATACTTTCGAAAGGTGTACCAAAGCCGTTTACTCGTATTGTAGTTATTTATATTTCCGTCAGTTTTATTTTCGATCGTAATTAAAGACAAAATTTATTTAATCACTAATTTCCTCTAATACTGAATACTCTTTGTTAGTTTACTGCCTTGAGTAACGAGAAAATTTAATTGGTGTGGTTTATGTCTCGCAAACTCAATTTAGTACATGTTCGTAAATTGACTTAAATATCAGTGGCTCACCAATTTGCCAGTAAACAGATTTTGTTTTTTGACATCGTTAAATTTTAATTCAATAACGATGAAATACAGTTTTAGCTTCATCTTATAAGTCTTACGTAATTAATTGATGACCTTTAATCGCAAGAAAAGAATTAAAAGCTTACCACTTACTGCTATAAAGAACTATGTTGAACGCTTAAGTGGAAGCTTTTTTATTACGTATTTATAACAATAAACTATAAATATTAAACAAACTGCTGATATTTCGAACTGAATAAAATCAAAAAATTCTCTCTTACGATACCTCGTAACTTATCACATCCCCGCATGTGTGAGTGTTCGCAAGATCAAGTTGTTCGTACATAGGCGTCCAAATTTTTCTTATTTGCGCAAAGGCAATTATTGCGTATATGAGTTCAGTGAAAAATAAAAGCGTTTTCAGGATATTATAAAAAATGCAATACGAAAAATCTTATAACGAGAGTGTTTTTATGCGCCATTTCTGACTATAAAAATAAAAATACTTCTATACCACGAGAAAACTATCGCAACCGAATACGACTAATGTTATCTTGTGTGTTGTTTACAATGTTGTATCGTGTATGATTTTTTATTTGTTTGTAAATGATGTTTTTTAAAAATATGCGATCGATTGTCTCCAGTGAGGAAAAAGCACGATGTACTTGTATTACGAACTGACATCTCGATTGTTACACCAATAATTTTGACATAAATTCGTGCTCAAAAATAATAAAAAATTACACGAACTACTCGTCTTTTTTTGTGCCTTTGCTTTCCTGTACTATTCGCTATGCGCCTGTGTCAGATGGCGCCGTCGAGTAAGAGAAACTGTCCCTTGCTGAGATCGCCAGAATGTACAGAGCCTTATAGAAAAATTTTTTAATAAATCTAAAAAAAGGTTATTAAGAGTGAATTAACCAAATTAATCAGTGATTTGCGTGTGTATTATGTTAGTGTACAGTTATAAGTTTTGTTTGGTGTTGTCATGTGTACTACAAGATTGGAAAAAATAAAAACATGGATTGCGACTGTAATAACACAGCATATTTATATAAGGGCATATTCATGCTTGCACTTACGTGAAGCTTGAAAAATACAAGTACTGCTAACATTTATCTATTTCTGACAACGCAGTGTTCAATAAACGTAAATACACTAATGAGAGGTTAGGTTAACTTTTACACATTTATATTACGTTTCCGTAAATTACTTCTGTGCCTTTAAGCTTTGCATAAGCGTAAGCATTTATATGCACTCATATATGCTGTATTATCACAATCGCAATCTATGTTTTTGTTTTTTACAATCTTGTAGTACACATGACAACCCCAAACAAAATTTATAACTATACACTAACATAATACACACTCAAATCACTGATTAATTTGGTCAATTCACTCTTAATAACCTATTTTTAGATTTATTAAAAAATTTTCCTATAAGGCCCTGTACATTATGGCGATCTCAGCGAGGGACAGTTTCTCTCACTCGACGGCGCCACCTGACATAGGCGCATAGCGAATAAGTTTCACGCAAAATTTATGGAATTATGATGCAATACGAGATTTCGTGCACTAAAGATATTGTGTTGTACATCTGGTTAATTCATATGCAACTTGTTTGTTAACAATTGTAACGATAAATTTAGCGTGAAATGAGTCGTACATTTATATCCTTTTATCCATTGATCTATTGACATGAGACTATTACAAAATACTCAGCTTTCGTGGATACTTGAAAGAAATGGGAAAAAATGTCCTGTAAAATTGATTATCCTTACTTAATTGCAACTTGGCGAAAAAAGAAAAAAAAATGGACTTTTATTTTAATAATGGTCAAGCAACTCTGCATTAAAGAAGAAGGTAGTAGATCTCTGAATGGAAATGAAACAGTGACAATACTTAAGATCAACAATCATTGTAAAACTGCAAATACAAATCAGAGAAATAAGTTCTGCAAACTACTTAAGAGGAAAAAACATCTTGTTCCAAGTAGTACATCAGATATATTACACACTTTGATAGATAGCTAGACATTTTGAGTGCTTAAATTCACTTTATAACAATATTTAAGATCTAAATATTTTATTAACTATATATATTTGAATATTATTAACCTAAGTTAAATGCCATTGAAGTCACTTTTTAATTTTAACCCTATAGAATTGGTCTTAGAAAATAAAAAAACAAAAATGAAATTATTAATCTCTAGAAACTTAAAAATAATTGAAATAAAAATTACTTATTGCCAAAAATATAGGGTCTACAGTAATTTTTTTTTTGACTTCCGAATAACTTTTATCAAGGGAGTTATTCATTTCTTAGTCCATTCGTTATTTATTGTGTCGATAACTTTCGTTCTACAAATTACAGTGAGACCTCTTCCTTACAATTTTACAAAACGGTTATACATAGATAAATTTTCGATTGTGGGAAAGAGGATCTTTCTGTCATGGGCTGGTGGTGGAAGGATATCTGAGAATTCTTCTGCAGACTCCAACTTTCCCTCAGGATCTCTAATCCAAATCCTCTATCTGCGTAATCCACTGTAACATAAACGAATAGCAACGATGGTGTATTATTTTATCTCACGCTTTTGTAATAGCTTATCTTTAATTTTAAATGCATTGCTTTATTAGCATTAAATTACAGATGTACACGGAAATGTGGGCTTTTCTGCGTAATAGCATATTAATGACTTTAATTTATTTATCAATATGAAATTTTTCTTTATCATCGTTGTGAGCAGTATATTCCATTGGGCGTATATGTGATTTTTATCGCAAGAAACGCTTGTAGAAAAATAGATTGAATGATAATATGCAATTTTCAATTGATCATCATATTTAAGTCTCATTTCTTATACAAAAGCTGCTACTTTTTTCAGAATAACTTATGTCTTTTAAATTATTTTTTGTTTTATTCTATATTAAGTAATAATAAATATTTAGAGAATAATACCTCATACTTGTTCAGTACAGAGGACTCAATACATTTTTGTCTAAGAAAGAGCACTAGTCCTTGTACTTTATGGCAAAAGTGTTACTACCAGAGCATTAATTATTTTATACGATAAAATACGGACTCACCTCGATATTTACGACTCAAAAAACCTAAAATAAACAAAGTCTTGTATAATATTTCGGCGTTTCACGCGAGACAAAAGTTCTCTACAATACCCACAATTACATAGCATCGCTTACTCTAATTTTTGATGTTAAAGTAAATCAAACGAGGATAGTAACAGCTACAGCTATGCAACTCCTCCATACTCTTTAGTATTGCGTACCTCTTCGTGTTAAAGACACATAGTCACACCCAACGGATTCTCTACGACTATGCTACTCGAGGCACATGTCCTATTACACGTCATATCTTTTTCCACCAAAAAAATATAGCCTGATTAGTTTGACACCAAGGCCGTTTTCTTTATCTCCAATCGTCAGGACAGTGCAGGTATCCCTTCCAACTGACCAACCCTGGCTTACTCATCTTTGACATCATTCTATACGTGTACGAAACAAGTTGGTTTCCACATCATTATAGTCAGAGAATACAAGCGAGAAGGAAGACAAGTATTATAGGATCAGAGACCGGCATGAGCAGCTGTATTTATTATTTGTAAAACACCGTACCCTCGTGCTCTTCCCATTGCTCACTAGGTGCAACTAAATCCGAGCTATATACCTGATGATTTTCTCTCGTTCTTTATCAATGAATATTTTACACTCGTGTAAGCGGTTCCAGGATTTGCAAAAATCATTATTGAATCTCTGGAGAAAAAAATATAGCCTTGCTTACACCATTTCGTTTCTTCTTGGATTCTATCACTTCTAAAATTGTACACTTAAAAGCTAAATAACATTTAAAATTGAAGTTAGGAGATAAGTTTTTATCTTGCTATGGTCTACTCGTTACAGCTACCACAAATACTTCCTTCCTGCATTTTCATTCATAAAGCATAAAGTGACACTCAAAATTTTCATCAACGTTTGATGAGAATGTCAATTACAAGAAATACTCTGTTCAGCTATTTTGTCAAGCCCTGTCGTAAATTACTTTATTTACGTATCTTACACACAGAATACGTGTATATTTCAAGAGCTTCGATAAAGGAAAAACAAAAAAATGAAAAAACACTCATGGTAAACTTTTTAAATTGCAAGAAGTTTCAAATATCGTGGTAAGGCTACTAATATTAATAGCGAGTACGGCCGATGAGCACATAGTATGATCTTAAAAATTACTTGCTATTTTATATCAATTACAAAAAGTTCATGTATTTACTGAAATTCTTGTGTATAAAAATAAAGTAATCTTTTGTTTTGGTTAAACCATGTGCGTACGCCAGATAACGACGTACATTAAAATTTCCAAGTTATTTAAATAATTTACGATTGCAACTTTCTTTGAAAAAATCATTTTTTTTTTTTTATTTTAGTACAATGAATCTCACGACATTCATTGGCCGATGAAAGAATTTTAATTCGCGAAATATAACTCCTATTTCTTTTAAATATGCAACCAATTTTTCAATGAAGTATAGTGGGTGACTATCACCTAACGATTGAAATCTAGCCACCGAAAAATCTAAAAATACCTCTTCATAATTTGTATATCTATATATAAAGGTTCTACCTAAAAATGCATGGGGCAGTCAATCACTATCGGGAGGTCAACAACTGTACCATTCACCCCTAATTTCTCAGAAACCTAATGTATTAAGAGTACTGTTTTTTTGAAAAAGTTATAACAGCAATAATGATGACAAGAATAGTAATAACTCCACAGAGGTAGTGGTAGACAAGGCCACTCCTTGTTATGTTACATCCTTGTACCATGATATACATCTTAGAATCGTGTGAAATTAATCAAATAATCCGAGCATGTTACCTTACTTGGAATTTTATGGTACACTTTCAATCAATAAGTTTAGACTACCTCTTCTGTTGACTCGATAGTTTTTGCCTTAGAATATAATGTACGCATATTATTCTATTATAGTGTAACAGAAATAATTGTATGAATCTGTTACTTTATAATGGTCGTCGCATTTTTTTTTTTTTTTGTGTAAAATATTATAATTAAAGAATTTTTTTATGGATATATATTGCCTTTTTTTAGAAAAAGCTTCTTGTGTCCCACATTAAAAACATGTTATAAACAATTTTGTGCAATCATCTGACTATGGAAAACATTGAAAAAAAATTAAATCGGGAATAAATAAGTCGGTATGCACTGTAAGAGGATTTACTAATACACACAAAAAAATTTTACTACTATTAAAAGTGTTTTTATTGCATGAAACTTGTGTATACAGACGACATAAAATGCATATATTTCTTGACAGCAGAAAAAGTTAAAAATGCTCTAATTAGCTTTTATTATTGATTTCAAACTTTAAGAGTATAAAATTGCAAAACACTTTTAAAACATTATTCTCCTTACTGAAGTTAGTTTTCTCCAGTTGGTTCATTGTTGGACGGGTTGTTGGTAGTATAGTTTGTATTCACGAATGGCTCATTCTTAAAAGGAATATACACAGTTAAGGCACTATCTAAGCCTAAGGTTATCTTAGCACCATTAAAGTCGTAGGTTTCAGAGACGGGAAATGTCTTCGACAAATTTTTATAGACATTACCGTGCTCATCTTGCACTTTGTCGTGAATGGCCTCAACTACAATTAATCCGTCTTCCACCTATAATCAAAACAAAATTTATCAAGTTTTTGCTTTGCTTTTGATAATATGTCATTTTTATTATTAATATTTTTTTTTCATATCTATCATCTAAATTAGATGCATGACGAATAAAAGAAAAATATACTTACGAACACCTTAATTTCTTTCAGAGCAAATCCTGTGCAGTCTACCGTTTTATAAAAATCTTCCTACAAAAACCCTCGTTGATTAAATTAGAAAAATACAGTGTTAACTAAGGTGGCTCATCACGTTTTTGAAAGTCTAGCTTTTTCACCCACATTGAAATTTATGGTACAATAACACTCATTGAATGTACAGTGTAAATTTCAGGGTATGTTGCCAAAATTTACGTACCATAGCATGTACCCATGTGTGCGTGTGCCTCAACTAGCCTGGGCACAAAAAGGTAGAGAAAAGACGGCATAGGAAAGGAGACGAATCAACGGAAAAAAGGGGAGATTAGCTAGAGACGCGAGAGCGAAAGAACCAGGTCCGCAAGACTAGAATATACGTGCAACTTCCCTCAAATACAAAGTATTCTAATAAAGTATAAGTTAATCATAAGTCGCGCTTTTACTTATTCCTTCGACGAGAAATCCACGTAACACGACCAAAATCAAATGAAAAACACATTTAAAATCTGAAATTTTAGCATTGGTCTATGAGGCATTTTAACTTTTTCACCGAATGTTATAGCTTTTTTAGGCTAAAAGTCAAGCCACATGCTACAAAAACTGGAAGCAGATTGTTTTAATATCCCTCTTTCTAATGAAATCGCGTAAGTCCAAGGTCACCAAGCGGAAAAAAATACATGACGTGTTGAAAATCCGAAACCGGAGGCTAACCTCAGCACATAAAAATGCGGATTTGTACCTGTGGGTATGCATATCGAGCCTGCTACTCAATGTTTTCATGTGTGATAGTCTAATGTCATACAAACAGATAGTATAAGAATGATGAGCCACCTTAAGTATGGAAATGGTCTTTTACCTCGTGTACTTTATCGTTCGAGTGACTGTTGTCATCGTAGCTCTGATGGATCGGTAATATGAGCCTTTTATCACTGCAGGTTGCACGAAGAATAGACAGTGAACCCGAACCACAAGTTCCTCTGTCTTGAATGTATGAGTATACTTCTTCTACAGTATACTCCCGATCTCTGACACTACTCATGATAATTTAGAACAAGAATTTGAATACAAACAATCGTTCAAAATCCTGCCCCTTTAACAAAGTCGACACCGGCGATTGAAGAATATCGAACTGATTCCTGGTAAATTTATACGCGCTTTGTGTGCTACTTGTACAGCTGAAGGTTCAACAATCACTGCTTGTACTAATACTAAATGCTGTCGTCACCTGCTGCAGTTGGACTACTTGAGTGTTATCGACTAGCGCTGCGTGTACTCTTGTAAAAGAGAATTGGTAGGGATGTTTCTTAGAAAAGCTACGCCATCATAGCTTTAGTAGAGCTTCTTTTCTACCAAATGGAGCTGCTCTTCCACCTTTTTCACTTTGGCATATGCGAGCAGTTGCTCTAAAATGTCAAGGGACAGCTCTCCTGACGTAGTAATGAAAATTGCTCTTATTGTGATAGTCCTATTGCTTAGGCCAGTGGCCCGGTGCTCCCGACAGTTTTTTGACGTAATACTTACTTGTAAAGTGCACTTTTTAAAGGCTATATTATTAAATATTTATCATAACCCTTCACGTGTGAAATAAATTTTTAGATGCAACTGTTGAATTACCATACATACATCTAACTTATACAAGTTGCGTGTATTGCTTACATATAAACGCTTCCCGCATACCGTGATTAAACGTTGAATCTTTTAAAACAGTTTATAACTAATCAGTATTAATCAGTGTGGTAAAATGTCGTTTATAAAAAACTAAGTTTATGTCACAAGGAATCAAAATTTTATCTCCTATAGTAATGTTGTTTCTGTGATTGTCATGCTCATCATTAAGCCAACACCGCTCCTCTGTTGTAAAAATGTTGGAGGGTAACTATAGGATTGTGCTTCCTCTTTAGCACAGCTTCTTATTATTTGAATCATATCTGCTAATCTAAGCCAATTTTATACTTTAGCTTATGCAATGATTAATTGTGACGGACTCAAAAAAACATTATGCTTGATTGATGTTGTTCAAAACGTACATCATAGTAAATCACGTGCCTAATCCAAAAAGTAACCTAAACTCATTGCTTGTATATAGATAATTCCTAGTCAAGCCGAAAGCAAGTTTACTTTATAACTAAAGTAAGTTGCTAATTTTTTTAATACACACGCTTGGAATTTTGTGTTTGCGGCAAAAAATTAATTTTATTACACTGAAGCGTAGACAATTATGATAGTAGTAAAGATAGTAATTAATACGAAAATTATTACTTCTTTCAATATTATATAAGGGGTTACAATGAAGCTTTAATAAAGTTGTAGAAAGAAAATAATAAATATGTAAAGTCAAAACCATACATAATATTATGTGGTTGTATGAGTTTACATGAAGCTTACCAGGATACTTACAGTTTAGCGTAGTCATAACCCTTTCTAATTGAAGGCGCTAAAAATTACGTGCAAGAGATCCAGTATTAGAGTCCCCGCCGCGCTAACGTTGCTCATAAGTTCTGAAAGACTATTTATAAAGTTTTTTTTAATTTTTCCACGAAGTTCAAAATCGAATTTTTTTTTTTTTTTTTTTTTTTTTTTTTTCAAGTTATGCTTCTGTAGGCGCGTTGCACTGCGGAGAAAACCAACGAGTTTACTACAGTTTCTTATTGTCATTGATCGCAGTAAATAAAGGACAGTAAACTATAATTATTTAAATTATATTTCGTTTTGTATAATTTTTTCAACTACAAATGTACTAAGATTTTTTCTTGGTTGAATTTTTTTATTTAAAACAATATGATTTGATTATAATCCAAATATAGTATTAAGAATAAAATATTTAATATCTGAAATATAAGTTAGATCAAAAGACTATCTTTAAATTAATAAACTTAGAGTGTACTGGATATTTTATTTCATTAAGGAAATGTTAAAGTGTTTCATTCAACTTTTGTATTTCAATAAAAATATTAAATGACTAATTATGTTTTGTTACAATTTTAATAAAATAGTTAAGAAAATGTCAAATTACTCTAAAACTAGTCGTAGCGATTACTCTCCTCTGTTATCATACCTTCAGAATTATAGCTGTAACCATTTTATATCTATCATACGTATGTACCATTTTAATGATACTATGATTCTCTACTTTGCTGCAACTGTTTTTTTGCTTTTGCTATGAATGCAGGAAGGTAGTTCATTAAAAAATATACAACTTTGATTTCCCTGACAAACTGTCGTAAAAATTCTTGTATTATAAGTTAATGGTTCTGTTACTGTATAAATTATGAATACTCCAAGAACCTTTAATTTTTGGCCCAATACTTAAAGATTGTTGAAGAAACAGAGTTGTTTAAAAAAAACTATCGAATATTAAATGCTCAAATGTTCCAAGCTTTTCTAAATCCAACGTTAGTTGCCATTCCATACTTTTAAGAAATTGTTTTAGCTGACAGTAGTACTGACCAGTTGTCTTGAAGACTCAGTTTAAATAGGCACTGCTATAGTTGATTCAGTATAATTGTATAGGCTGTAACATTGAATTATTCTAAAAATTTGTGATAAGTCTTAATTGAAAGCAAAAATATGATATATACATGCTTGCATACTCAAAATCGTGTGTAGTTGACTCCAACTTTCGACATTCATATTGGCGTGTAACATTTTTAAAATGTCGAAAAAATCTTTTTAAAACTTCATATGGTTTCCAAAAAAAAAAGCTATGTACAGTTGTACGTCATTTGGAAAAATCTGAATTCAAATTTTGGATTTCGCAAAAAACAATTTTGTAAGTAGCAGCCTGGAACAATTTTACCTTGAATGTTACGCACCTTAAGGAGGTGTCTAAACTACGGCAGAGTAGATTTAAAACATCATACAAATATATATATATTTTTTTTAATACAATATTGGTAACAATAATTTATGGATGCCTATTCTCCAATTTTAAATGGTTCCAATTAACACAACAAAGGACTAAAAGTATTTTTTTCTATCACAATAAGTACATAATGTTTTAAATACATAAAACATGTTTTTACAACTAAATCACAACTACTTTCTTTCATGTTTAAATTAGTATATTTTAACTTTTTTTTGCATTTCAAAAATTTATGTGCAATGTTAGTAACTAAAAATTTTAAATTAGTTTTACTTTTCGACAACATCTCTTAAGTTGAAAAAAAAAATTTAGATGATATATTTAAATTATGTATTTATTCTCATTCCTTACTTTAATAACAATACTTAACGAAATATTCTTTGAATTTGTTGTATAATAAAGAAATTATATGTACACACACATTTCTTGACTTTATAATCAGTCAAAAAAAATTTTTTCTTTAAATACGTTCATAAAAGAAATTATACACTGGAACTTCTTTTAGATAACAGATAGATAAAAACTTTTCTTACTGAATATATCGTTAAAAAGTTCTATCAGCAAACTATAAGTTTCGACGACTTGAATCTCTGAATGCTCTGTTTCTGGAATGTCATGTCCTGATGTCATTGATTACTCTCTGCGTGAAGTCCTAAATGCAATTTGATTTCTCTGTCACTTGTCGTAAAGCAACATCTACAAGCTGATCAAAATATTGCCAAGAAATACATAAGAGAGGGGGGGCAGGGAGGTTTTAGTGCACATTATCTTACGTTGAAAAAGACAAAATGCGATGGAATGGAGCATTTTAATTGTATCTCTATTTTCTATTCACATCTTGGATTTATCACTGCAACATCACTGTATTAAAAATTTCAATAGGATTTTTAAAAAAGTGCCATATATTTAAAAAATGTTTAGAATAAATTCAGAAATTTATGGTAAGACAATTAAATTTGTAAATTTTATAGACCTAATCATCTAAAATTAAAGATGAAAATTAATTATTTCGAAAACCAAAGTTAGTGGAGGTACAAATATGGATGGCCTGTTTTTGGAATGACTCGTCCATGTTGATTATTTTCGTGTCGTCGTTATTGATTATTTTCTGGGAAAACCCCTATCAAAGTTCGATTTTTTTGTTTCGATGATGGAAAAACAACAGCCTTAAGCTATAATCAAACCGTCAAATCGACGTCGTGATAAAAATACGTTTGCTTAAACAAAAACAGTTTTACTTAAATATGCAAACGCGAGCAATCGATAAGTGGCGTAGAGTACTATACATAGACACTACTTGATTGAAAGAACAGGTAAAAAGACAAAATGAATAACTATAAATTTCTCTTACAAACAGCTTTGCTCTAAGGGGGTAAAATAATTTTTCTGTTATACTCATTCTCAGCAGTATTTATCTCATTTGTGACCAAGTAAGAGAATAACCCGTGTCCTGTTTCACCGTAAGTTTTGTATATCACATGTAAACCGATGAAAACTCTTACTCAAATATAACCCTCATTTTTTTTTTTAGTAAAAAGAATTATAAGCGATTAGGAGTATTTATCATTTTTTCTTTGAAGCCATCTTTTTTTTCTCCAACGTAACTGTTTTTTAGTGTTAACGCCAACTCTTTTCGTAACGTACATTTATAAGTATAATAAATTATTCTTACTTTAAGATATTTCTTCTTCCTCAAAGCGTAAATTACTACATCATAAGATGTAGAACTGCAAAAAAATTTAGAAAATAATGGTTATTATCAAGTGTTACCTAAATTTCCTCAGCTATTTATAATGCGTCCAGACTCTAACTGGGTTTGAATTTACTTTAACGCACTACCTTGTTTTTAGGAAAAGCTAAGAGTGTTCTAAAAAGTAATAAAAATTACTCTTCCTATCACTAATTATGTATCCTATAACAAGGAAATAATTGTAAAACGTATAAAATAAAGAAAAATATTTTTCACGGTCTGGATCTTTATCTAGAACTCAACTCTACACATTAAATCTTTTTTAGAAAATAATAAGTAAAACATTTTGTACAATTTTTTGATGTACTTAAAAATTCTAACAGTAACACATTAAAAGAGCGAAACAATTAAATACATTTTTAATTAACAAAGATAATGGTATCACAAAAATTGCTTAAAAACTTATCTTCCATGTAGTTTTGTAGCTTCACTTGACAGTCTTGATTAAGTACAATTAAACGCTCATTCCAGAATTGTTAGATGCTTTATGTCCTTGATAGTTGAATATTTTTTTTTTTTTAAATATTTATGCAAACATTAATTTTGGTCAGTTCTAACTTCAATTAAAGTCACAGTGCGTCTTTTTCTTAGTTTTTGACAATATATTTAACTCATTCTTTCAGCCCTCTTTAGCTTGAAGGTAATTAAATTTGGAAAATAAAGATACCGATAGCTAGAAATATATTCTAAGAAAAAAAAGTTTCTTCCATGTACTATTTGAAATTTTTTAAGAACATGCAAGTTAAAGTACTTTTTTATGTTTGTCGAAATTATTTCACGTACTCTGTGGTCTAGTTATTAGTACAATAATAATTCCATTTCACGTATATTCTAGATAGTTTTTGTTAAGTATTATCAGGAGTACCGTAAGTTTCATCAGATGTTTTTTTACACTGATAAAAGTATCTTAAATATGTTGTCTATTTATTACATCTTAAATTTTAATTTTGTTACAATTTAATGGTAAATTACATCCAGATTTTACAGTAGATCGAGTTTTAACGACTATCTATATGAGATCTAAAAAATAAGTTTTTTTGATTCTTTAATCTTAATCAAGAAACAATAGGTTTTAAAGATCTGTATGTATTTTTTTTTTTTTTTTTTTTTTTTTTTTTTTCATAAAAATCTTTGTTCCTACACGTCAACATTTATCGAAAAATTACTCTTCATTCTATAAAATAACATACTCTCTTATTGAATACCCTATGTACGTAGAAATATATGTACACGCGTACAAATTTATTTATACACATACCTTTTCGTACGTTTCATCGCGTTTCGTTTTATACACGTAGTACTACTTGGTCTATCGAGAAAGGACGTTGGTAAAGCTTCAAAATTTATTATTAAGCACTACAATAAATTATTTATGAGAATCGATACAATTCATAATTCAACACGTGGCCACTGCCTTTCCCCAATCCTAACAATCCTAGTAAATTTATATCCGATCAAACAGTCGAACAAAGGACTTCATACAGTTCACAGGAATCAGAACAAGTCAATAAAAAAAATTGTCCTAAAATTTGAATAAAATTGACGAGTATCACAGTTTGAAGACTCATGTATCTTACGACTAGTTTTTGTAGTACACTCTTACCTACAACATTAAAAATACATCAATCTCTTTCAGTCTTTGTTTTTATTTTAACTGATTAAAAATGGTCTCATCAACGTTTTTAGTTCTCATTCTTTCAGTTGTTTCGTTAGTTTATAGTTATGATTCAACAAGTGATATAAATATTTATTCGAATTTAATAATAGACGTGAAAGAACTTTACCAAATCAACAGTGTTGTTATCGTATATAGTGGTTTCGAAAGTAAGTAAAAATATATTAATTATTAAAATAATTATAATCATAATTTATATTTTTGTAATAAACAGGTACGCAAGTTGCAACGGGAATTATAAGGCAACTTTCAAAAAACCATCACTATTCGATGGCAGTTACAGGATCAGACTTAAAAACACAGTATTCCAGCATTAGGAAGAGTTCAAAGTCAATATTTGTCATTATGCTGAAAACCGAAGATGATTTTGAAAATCTCATGCACTTTACAACAACAGAAATAATTGATCCTCACGTGTGGTTATTACTATTCCACACTTCGATGACGGAGTCATTGAGTAATTTCTGCCACAATCCTCAAGATAATCGACTGGGCTTGAACTATCTTGTAGAAATGTTAGTGAAATGTGGGGATGATTCCGACATAAAGGAATGGTTTTCCACAGAATCAAATAGTAACACGATTCAGGTACGCGAATACCTTCAATGGAATCCAATGACTCGTCTCAATGTCAAAGATAAACAAGTTTTGTTTGAGAGGAGAAAAAATTTAACCGATGTCTCGATAAAAGTGTTGTCTGAAAAAGTATGAAAAGTACACATTTTGAGTTTTCAATAATTTTACAATTTAATGCATTTTTTGTTTAATTACACATCAGGACATACCCCATCCAAAACAATCAAATTATATCTACAATTACGATTTACCATCAAGAATCGTGGATGAATTGACAGCAGTCATGAAAATAGCTCCCGAGTACCTCCAATTATTTGGAGGTAATAGATCAAAGATTGAAAAAACTGCAGCAAGCAAGGGAAATTCTTTTTCTAGTAATACGTCAGGAGTTATGCCTTTTGATGTAATTGCTATGAAGATAATTATGGACCAACATGTTTCAAAAAATGTAGATTTTACGATTCCCATTAAGTCCCAATCGCACTGTTTGTTTATCAGAATGCCAGACAATTTATACGTACCTTGGAGCGCATACTTGGAGGTAAGAAATTATTTTTCTCTGCATTTAAAGTACTGTTAATTCTCTTTATTTGCTAAGTAAACAAGATGCTTACTAGAGAATAAAAAAAAGCCACTCTAATTTTGTTTTCTTAAAATTAATTGATAATTTAGTAAACACTTTTTTTCGTATTGAAAGGAATGTTACAGCCAATCAATATTATTTTAAAGTAAACTTAACTTTTATTGCTACACAAATAATAACAAATATTTAGTTATCTTTTTATATTAGTGAAAAATTATCTGATAGAAATGGTAAATATCGACTATTTCACAGTAAAATTTTACTATTTCTACATAAGTATACTACTACGAAATGGTAAAATCGACTGAGAAACTATACCTGAATTTTATTTTAAATACAAAGAAGTATTCACTATTTAAACAGAGTCAAAAAGATTTATAAATTTTAATATGTTTACATCTGGTTATTACAACGTAGTAAGCACTGGATACATTTTTTTATTTCAAACTTTTGTCATTGCATTTTTTATACTATTACACTAAAACCAATTACTATTTATCAAACGACAAATAAAGCACAAAATATTGATAATTGCATTGACAAAAGTCGAGTGACATTACAGCTTAATGTCTATTAGTAGTTTGGACGTTTACCATACAGAAAGAAAGTCCGATTTTTCTACCTGCGCAGTAAACATTCAAATGTTAAAAAAAGCCTGGGTTAGAGAATAAGGTCTAATTTTAAACTAAAATCTCTTTTTAGTGGTAATAATCGGGAAAATAGAATAGTCAGTCCACATGTAGGGCACTTATGGCTTCGTCCTATTTGCCAGTAAGCATGTTCTCCAGGAAATTCTTTACTTTCCCTTCCCATATAAGTGCGAGAGTGCCCACTGTACTATATGTGACATAAAAATGAACTACAATAATAACATCTTTAAGGCTGAGATTTTTTATTTGTTTTTTTGAATAAAGTAAAAGTTAAGGCACTCATGGCTTAAATTTACTAATTACGTTAATTATAATATTTCTACTTTATATTACAGGTACGTTTATTTTCGAATATAGAAGTATGTATCAAAGAATATTATTATCATTATCGACGTCACCAACGTCATGTTCGTCGGTATCATATCTTAATTTTAAATTTAATCTCTTATGAACATTAATCTTTTATTTACTTTACTTTTTTTAACCTCCTAAACTTATTAGTTAAAATTTTTTATACAGTGGAAGATACAATGATTTAAGCTTTTAAAAGCGTTTTTTTAAATTCTAGATACTGTGAGGCAATTATTACTGCCGATAAAGAAAATTACAATAATGCGTAGTTTTACATACGATAACAATGTTAATTTTTCAGAATTGGTGACGGCCAAAAGTTAGTCTGCTTGGTTATTATATAATTGAAAAAGTTAAGGCTTACACCCATACCTCGAGAGACAAAACTCGTCTTTAAATTTTTTTATTTGAATGTACAAATAGTTGATTCGATTAAAGAACTTGGTATTGCATCTCAAAATCATTTCCTGATTAAATAAACCTATTATATAGAGAAGAACATTAATAAAGACAAGTGTTTTCCATTTTTTTTCGTTTTAAATGTTTAAATTTTCATTAAAAAAAAAAAAAGTTAGAAGTACGTTGTAATTGAGGGACTAAACATGACTGAGTCCCTTACAAAAATGATAGTAAAAAAATGTCGTTTACTACTAAAATGTAAAAGGGAGAATGTATAACTAAAGTGTTTGGAAATTAGATTTTCAGCAAAAATGCATGGATTAAGTTAGCTGTTACTGTAGTTGTTTTGACAATTATATTGTCTTTCATCAACATTAAATATCGAGACAGAACACGTTCAAGATATTCCATTTTGTTGGAAAATTGTACACAAGTATGGGGTGTATTCTGCCAGCAGGGGTTGTCAGGTCAATTTTAAATTTTCAAATTTACGACTGATTTTCGAAACATTATAGAACTTATGAACATAAATTTTTTAATCTATAGATGCTTATGTTAACCGTACGTCGTTAAAGTTGGTCTACTTATTTACGCTATTTTGTGCATTAGTCATATATGCCGTTTATTGTGGATCTTTAATAAGTTACTTGACAGTTGGACTACCTTCAATGCCATTTAATGATATATCAGAGTTTATGGAAGATGGTAGTTACCAACCCATTGCTGTAAATGGCTCCGGCTCTTACAAATTAATTTTGGTAAAACAAGAGGATGATAATCTAACAATAAATTTTAAGTTTTATTTCATACATTTTTTCTGTAATTTTCAAGGCATCATCAAAAGATCCCGTTTATAAAAAAATAAACCAAATGATTGAAAATTCAGACAGCTTATTGCCAAATTTTGACGCAGCTCTGGAGCAGGTACAATTTGGAAGTTTTGTTTAAGTATACATATTAGACGGTATATTGAGTCATTCTTATTAAAGAAATTTTTTAATGCCCATAAAATTTCTTGTTCTATTATTGAGTGGTAAAAAAGATTGTGGGACGCAAATTTCATACAAATAGTAGGACATAAAAAGCATAATGAAATAATTTTTTAAATATTTTAATTCATATTTAATCCAAAAGATCTACACATCTCCTTCATCTATCACGTATAAAAATTTGTAGTCACTGTTATAAAATGTACTTTTTTTCAGGTCTGCTCCAAAAAAGTAGCCTTATTTGCACTAACATCAATGTTGGATTATATAGACAAGGAGCCACCATGCAAACTAGCAAGCATTCCTCTGGGCAGTACGACGTATGAGAGTTTGAGTTTGAAGAAATATCATTTAATTACAAAATTCTTCAATTATTAGTACGTTTTACATAATACTTAGGATAATGACAACAATAAAAAATAACCCTAATACTAACAGTCATGGAAACAATACTAATGATAATACTGACCATGACGATGACTATAATAAATAAAACTTGTATTTGTATACTAACAAACTTTGTTTAGTATTCACAGATTCAAGGAAACTGGCATTATGCAAAGAATACAGACTAACTACAGGACCAAAATTCCTGATGAAAAAAATGCATTTCATTTCATTGGTATACAAGATGTAATTTCTCTGTATGCCATTTTAATTTGTGGATTCATCGTGAGTTTTATTTTACTATTGCTTGAAAAACTTCATTATGGATGTTACCACGAAAACCGTACAAATCGTGTGCTACAACCACGTGCCTATATTAATCCACGGCGCAGACGCAAAGTACATCACTTCCGAAACAGCGATTCGAAACCTTTGCAGGTATGAAGCTTCTTTTCCTTGACTGTGTGTGATAAGACCTATATGAAAGTGAGACACTATAAAATTTTCGCTATCAAACATCCCTATGATACTGCGATGATTACCTACTACAAAGGTTCTTAGCTAATGGTTCACATTTTGACAAGTTTCATTTAATAGAAAAGTTTAGACCGAAAATTTTTAGTGCAGCACTCTAAGACAAAGAAGCCAGTTTTTAAGTAATAGATTTTTTAACATACGATTTACTGTTTGGCTATCAAAGTAAAAGTTGTAAAACTCGTTGAATTACACATTTGTTGTATTATTATACTTTGCTCTATACTGTAATGATGTTCTATACAGAAAAATATATAAAAAAACAACGAAAAAGTCGTTTTTTGCCTGTTACAGAAATTTCTAATTTCACAACAAAAACTGTAGATCTTTTAAAATGACTGAACAAGCATTTGTTAGTTTACATTTATAGTCAGCGCATTGATACTAATACTAAGCCAGATGTTGTAAGGGTTACGTTATCAATAGGATCAATAGAATTTAGTTATTAAAATAACACTTCTTGCTTCGGCACACTGTAGATTGGTCGTGCCGTACATGCAAGATATAGTCTTATGCATAAATAGAGTCGCTTGTTTTAGTACATACAGTACTTATAAGACCAAAAAATATGTCCAACAGACATTACTATACACTATTATGAGGGTTAACTTAAAATCAAAGTTTTTTTTCGAACTTTTTCGTATGTTACACAAAAGAGATATTTTATTACCGCATTGATTTACTCAAAATAGTGTTAAGAGTTTGAGCTGAAACGGGATATGATTTTCGAAAGAACTTTTTAGTCATTATCATTTTTAAAGGAAAAAATTAGATTTTTCTTTTTTTTCGTAGCATTGCAAGCTATGGAATAAGCTTCAGAGGTCCAAGCATAAAGAAGATCCAAATACTGATGTTTCCGAACTAACCAAAGTTACAGTAAAGCGTCCCGTTAGCAAAACCAATACAGGTGTTTTAGTTAAACCACGTGCGCTCGCCAAATTACGTGGCGTACAAAAAGTACATCATCTCCAAAGTGATCGTCTACAACATTTGAAGGTATGAAGTTACATTCAGATAATTATGTGTATTTTAAGACTAAGACATTAGTGAGACACTTATTGCATTTGCGGCCTACCATCGGGCACCCCTATTTTATACGTTGATAAATAATACTATAAGGTCATACAGATAGAAAAATAAATTGTACAAAACTTAATGCAAACTGTATGGAATATTTTTTTTTTATCATTACAAAACTCCCAATTCATAGAGTCCTTATATAATACCTTAATACAATTATTTAGCTTACTATCAGTATGTGTCTACAAAATGGATTTAGATTTTTATTTTTCAATGTAAGGTGCGTAAGGACAAAAATAATCTTTTAAACCTCCATATTATAGTAACGTTACTGTAATTTTTGTATTATTTGTAATTTAATAGCTAATTTACGTTAAATTCGAATTTTCAATAACGTCTTTTAATATCCTATGCCCTTATATACGCCCTAATCAACTGACCAAGGACGTATTTGTTAGTGCTGCTACTGAGACGATTTTTTCACCCTATCTTTTTAGAAAGATAAATAAGGAATTACGCAGTGCTTGATCGAATTTATCGGATATGGGTGTTTAACCGTCAAAGTGCATATTCAAAATTTTCATTTTGATAAGTTTTTGATACCAAGCATTTTTGACATAGCAACGTTTGTTTAAAAAACATTTTCGGGAGAACCTTTTAGTAGATAAAGCGTTTAGACGTATGTTAACCCACAAATATAGAAGCGATAATGTTATCAGAGTTTCTGTTATATTAAACTCTTTCATTAAACCTTAACATTTTTAAAATTGTTTTTTTATTTTTGAGTACGACTTATTTAAGGTGTCATTGTAACATAAATTTTCTCATTACATCACGTGTTACTTTTTAACTGACAATTAATATACAGCCTGTATACAGTTTTATAATATACTTCGAGTCGTTGTTACTTCTAAATAAAAAATGATCATTATATTTTCAGGTGTTACAGTTATTGCAATCAATAGAGAATCAAAGTTCGAATGCGAGTGTTTCCAAACCAACCGAAGTGGCTTTACAGGCCCCGTTCCCATACATAGAATAATATATCTAATCTGTATAACTATTGAGTTGAGACATTATTTAAGTACTTAAATTATATATGATTATTCGTTAATATTATGAAGTACAAAAAAGCTCATGTATAATGCTGTGTATTTGAATGAAAAAAATCTACTGGGTATATATGCACGTAAATAAATTACCAGAAATGAGAGTTATTTTGGTTTTTTTATTGCAAATGTCTTACATCTGTCACATACAGCTGATTAGTGCTAAAGTTAATTACTTGAATTGTGTAAGTGTCATGGTTAAATTATGTTGGTACTACTTATTATATTTGTTCATGTATAACAATCAATTGAAAAGTACAAAAATGTATGTTATGAGCGACTTTAATAAACTATAGCAAAATTTATTCGACTTATTTATGGTCTATTTTGTGTAAAGTATCTTCTTTGTGAGGTAATTGTTTTGCGTTGATAAATGAATAATCTTTACGATGAACCTTAAGGGCTTAAAAAGCACAGTGGCTTAAGCTCCTGTTTGGCAAACAATATCCGAATTAAGTGCCACGCAATAAGATAATTTATGCAATAAAAAAGAAGGGTCTTCTACGGTTTATTTAAACTTCAAAGTATCTTTTAACTATTATCAAATTAGGTTATTACATTTGTGACTCAAGACAAGATCCAGATGTCCACATTAAAATTAAGTTTTAGTGAGCGAAACTGGACCAGATTCTCTAGGCCACGTAATGAGTCTCGTTACTACGCTGTAGGTACATCACTCAAGCTGGTCTGGCCATGGAATCAACCACTCGAAAAGCACACCGTGAGATTAAGCAGCCAAAAATCTTGCCTTGCTATCGTCACCACAATTACCAGAGACAATGAGACGGACATAATTTCTTTGAATTAGTCTGCTCCATTTCGTGGCAGGAAGTGGGAATGATTAACATATCTACTTCAACTTCCTTCACATATATTGCCGTTATTTTTGGGAATATATAGAAGGGATACTAGTCCCAGCATTCGCTCGTTTACTCTATCAGTGCAATTAAAAAAAAGAAGTATTATAGTTCGACCAATGTTTAAGCTTGACGGCCCTTGATATTATCATAGTGTTGAAAAAAGAAACGGATAGAGATGCAAAAAATGCTGCTGCCAAATTTTTATTAAGCGGCCCTTGAGTTAATAAATAAACAAAAATATTGAAGCTTTAGCATCCCCTTAGAGGTCCACTTTTTATGAATAGTTAAGTTAGGAAATAATAAAATAGAAAGTGATTATTCAATTGCACCGAACGATGTATGGATAAAATTATCAACGCATAAAAAAAGATGGAGAGAAAGACCAGCACTTACGTCACTATTCTCTACCGTCTCTTTTTACACGTGTAATATGTTCGTTTATGGTGTTTAGGTTCATGTAAAACGCGAACTTGGAGAAAAAAAGAAAAGAGGAGGAAGAAGAGAAAAAAAGATTTTTAAAGTGCAGCCTCGATGTAACACTACCCTGACAATTGTTTTTTTTTTTCAATTTTTTGATTTTATTTGTGTTTCATACCATTATGAGTGCAATAGTCGAGAAGATCAGTAAGTTTTCCACAAAGTAACTTACTAAAATAAAAATATATGTGAGTCAGTGTGTGTCTGTAAATACATATTTGTGTATGGCGTCTGCATATCTTTTTTTTCCATCTAACGTAAGGACGATACTTAAGGAATCCTTTGTCTCATTCTAAACGAGTAACGCTTTCTTTACAACTAAGCCTTAAAAAAGGGTTTGTAAAGACGATTTTTTTTTTTTCTTATTGAATTGACTTTTGGTAATCCAGATTTTTTAAGTTGATTTTTTCAATATTTTCAGTCATTTATCATTTATTTCGGTATATTAAAGGTAAGCAAAAATATATGATCGGAAAATTTTCTACAAATTGTCAAACTAAAAAAAAAATGTTTGTTGCTGTATATATGTGTAAACGCTTTGAAAAAGGAATAAGAGTTCTCCTTTTACAGAAAGGGGGTAGAGGAAGAATAGGTAACTTTGCTACGAAAAAATCATTAAGTCTTTTTACGAGGAGTATTACGTATTGAAAAAACAGTGTTTAAACATAAATATCTATCTCTCAGGATATGGTATTAGAAAATGAGTAAACAAAAATAAAATGATTAAACTTTTAAAGCTTAAAAATAATTAAATTATAAATCACTTATAGGTTAAAGTATATGGTCTCCAGTAATTTTTTTTTTGAATCTCGCTCAGCTTTTAATAAGGGAGTTCTTCATTTCTCAGTCTTTTTGTTATTCAATGTGTCGATAACTTGCGTACTTTAAGTAACAGTGAGACCTCTTTCTTATAATTTTTTACCTTCTAGTCTTTTCCGAGGTCTTTCCAATTATACATTGAAAATATTCTAGAAACCTTCCATCCTTTTATCCAAATCGTGGGAATTTCTTTGGAAAATTTCGTTATCAATACATTACCTTCGGTTATCCCAGTTTAGTTATTTACGTTACAAGTACGAAATAAAAGATTTCCCGCACGAGTTGTAATTGACAGTTGAGCGCACGAGTACGTAGCACGAGGGTGATCGCAGGGCACGAGTTACTGGCATCGGCCACGAGTGCGAGTCAATCACACGAGTACGGGGAATCGTCCGCACGAGTTATGTACAACATTTTTCGTAATAAATGTGAGTAAAATTGATATAAATAGTAGAATAAGTAATTTAAATAATGATTTTAAAGTTTATGCACTTTGCATTATTCATCCGTATGAGTTGGATACAATTTATATTAATATAATAAATTTGTGAATTATTAAAAAATAGTTGAATACAAAGTAAAAAATAATTAACTTACAAGATAGGTTGTGCGGAGTCCAGGGGCGGCAGCCTCTGGTGGGGGACCAGGGGGCGAAGCCCTGGGTTTTGCCCCCCTGACTACAAAATAAGTAAAATAATGGTTCTTCAAACAGAAAATCATTTTTACTTTTTAAAAACTATATAAATAAACTTTATTTTATTACAATTTTACAATTTTATTTATATTTTCTTTTTCGTTAAGTTTTCAGAAATTTTAGTAAAAATATTCTCAGAAGTGTGAATAATGATTTTTCGGCCCTTGGGTGGTTTTGGGAGGCTGGTATTTCCTCGGGCAAAAAAGCAGTTTTCCGATACTCGTTCGAAAAGTCTTCTTCACGAATCTCGTTACGGACCTCACGTTCAGCTTGGGCCGCAAACCTCTCGGTTCGCAAACAAAGACTTTTCAAACTCGTAGGAAAACTACTATTTCCACACACTAGAAAATGTTTTCCGCACACTGGAAAATAAAGAATCCTTGCCGCACACCGGAAAATAGTTTTTCACACACTAAAAAATAAAAAATCTTTGCCTCACACCGGAAAATAGTTTTCCACACATTTTATCCATGATCAGTGTGGGAAATTTAATGTGCCGCACTAAAAATAGTAAGAAAAAAATCCATTTTCCGCACACTATTACGAAAAGTTATTTTACAAATGATTTTAAAAAAGCAATAAAAGCTGCTATACAGAATAGTTCAAATTTTTGAAGTGTTTTATCTTCTTATGGCGCGTTGGGCACTTTTGTGGGTGAGCATTTTTAGCCGTTCTCGCGACAGACGAGATTTTACACAGATATACTACGCGTGTATTCTTATAATATATGTATACTATACGCGCTCTTTGTATGGGCATTCGTTCGTGCTCTCGCGACAGACGAGATTACATACCTATATGTATACTCAGAGTGTATAGGTATGCGAGAGCGCTGCATGCTATACGCAGCAGCGTTGGTCTGAGTATTATTCGACGCTCACAGTTGATACTTGATCGCACATAGCGCCGCTGCCCGGATCTCACCGCGAACTACTTGGTGCGAGAATTCAAATTCAAAATCGTATGATTTTGTCAGCAGACAGTAGGAGCAGAAATTCAAATTCGAAAAAAATCTTTGTATGTATTGGCTAATTAATGCCTAATAATATTGGATAATGTTGTATGATTACATATATAAATAGTATACCAAGAATTCTTTCGAATTTGAATTTCCGCGCCTACTGTTTGTTGAAAAAATCATACGATTTTGAATTCGAATTCTCTAGCGAAGTAGTTCTCGGTGGAATCCAATCAGCGACGATATGTGCGATCAAGCATGAACTGTGAGTGTGGAATAATGCTCAGACCAACGCTGATACGCAGTCTTTGCATGGGCATTCGTTCCTGTCCTCGCGAGAGACGAGATTGAGATTTTTTTATATTTATTTTATAAATGAATATTAAACGGAAAATTTATTTATTTAAATATTTCATTTGACTTGTGTTGCTGCTATGGTATTGTGTTAAAAAAATTGATAAATTTGTATTTACTATTTACTAATATTTACTCATTTAAATAAAACCACTTCCTTCGAATATAGTTTCTATATTATTATACTTCATGTCCATTCAAAAAGTGCCCACATTGCTTTGATAAACTTGATTTTTTATGTACAATTTCTCATGTCGCGAGCGCACCTAAAAATGCTCACCCAAAAAAGTGCCCAACGCGCCATAAGTTCAAGTTTTCACTTCTGCCTGCACTTCCGGAGTGCTACTTGTACTTGTTTTGATTATATTAATACGACTGCATTATTAACTGGTTGAAAAAATAATATTTATTATACACTTATCAAAATCCAAAGTCACTTGAGCCGTTCACAATTATAAAACGATTATAAATAGATTGATTTTTGATCTTGGGAAAGGAAATCTTCCTGTCATGGGCTGGTGGTGGAAGGATATCTGAGAATTTTCCTGCGGACTCCTGCTTTTCCTCAGGATCTCTTATCAAAATCCTCTATCTGCGTAATCCACCGCAATATAAACGAATAGCAACGATGCCATATTATTTTATCTCACGCTTTTGTAATATCTTATCTGTAATTTAATATGCATTGCTTCATTAGCATTAAATTACAGATATACACAGAAATGTGGGCCTTTGTGTGTCACAGCATATTAACTACTGTAACTTATTCAGTAATATAAAATTTTTTTTTATCATCGTTGTGAGCAGTACCTCCTATTGGGTGTATATTTTATGTTCACACATGTTTTCCAAGTTATAACTAAGTATCGTACATTTTTTTATCGCAATAAACGCTTGTAGAAAAAAAGTTTGAATGATAATACAATTTTCAATTGATTATCATATTCAAGTCTCATTTCTTATACAAAAGCTACTACTTTTTTCGGGATCACTTATGTCTGTCAAATCATTTTGTATTTATTTTACTTTGGGTGATAATAAATATTTAGAGAATAATACTTTATACTTATTTAGTACAGAGGACTCAATACATTTTTGTTTAAAAAAGAGCACTAGTGTTTTTACTTAATGGCAAAAGTGTGACTACTAGAGCTACAATCGTTTTATACGATAAAATACGGACCACGATATTTATAACTAAAAAAACCCGAAATAAACGAAGCCTTGTATAACATTTTGGGCGTTTTATGCAAGACAAAAGTTCTTTACAATAGCCACAAGTATACAGCAATGCTCACTCTAATTTTTTATGTTGAAATAAATCGAACGAGGATAGTTACAGCTACAGCTATGCAAGTCCTCCATACTCTTTAATAATGCATACCTTCGTGTTGAAGATACAGAGTCACACCCAACGGATTTTCCACGACTATGCTGCTCGAGTTACATGTCGTATTACACGTCATATCTTTCTCCACCAAAAAAAATTAAGCCTTATTAGTATGACACAAGGGCGTTTTCTTTATCTCCCATTGCATAAACAGTGCAGGTATCCCTTCCAACTAACCAATCCCGGCTCACTCATCCTGAGCAGCTGTATTTATTATTTATACAACACCGTGCCCTTGTGCTTTTTCCATTGCAAACTAGGCGCAACTAAATTCGATCTATATACCTGATGATTTTGACTCGTTCTTTATCAATGAATATTGTATACTGGTATAAGCGGTTCCAGGATATGCGAAAATCATTATTGAGTCTCTGGAGAAAGAAATATAGCCTTACTTATACGATTTCGTTTCTTCTTGGATTCTATCACTGCCAAAATTGTAAACTTAAAAGCTAAATAACATATAAAACTGAAGTTAGAAGATAATTTTTTATCTTGCTATGGCCTACTCGTTACAGCTTCCAAAAATACCTACTACCTGCATATTTATGCATAGGGCATACAATGACATTTAAAATTTTCGAGAATTTTGATGGAGAAAATAAAAATACAAATACAAAGTAAACAATATAGTGGCTGGCCAGTACAAGGTAGCGCTCTTTTCCTCATATCTTCTTTATCTCGCCTGAAATTGAATCTTACAGTTTCTATAAATAAATTTCCACTACTGGCTCAACCTTACAAGGGATATAGACAGTCAATGTACTATCCAAGCCTAACGTTACCTTGGCATCGTGGAAGAAGCAATTTTCAAATACGAGGAAGATCTTTAACAAATTTTGACGTGCATTACCATGCTCATCTTGTATTTCTTCATTCATTTCCCTAACTGAAGTTAGTCTGTCTTTCACCTACAATCAAAACAAAATTTATTGAGTGTTTACAGAATTATTGAGTGAAATACAGAAGATGAAGGGGGGAAGGGGGAATATGTTATTGTATATTTTTTTACGTTGAAATGTGATGTAAAGGAGTATGTTAATTGTATCTCTTTATTATCCAGTGGCTATTTGGGTTTTTTTACTGCGAGATTCTCATTGTATTAAAAATTTCAAAAGGATATTCAAGAAGATGATGTGTATTTAAAAAGTCTTTGGAATGAATTTAAAAATGTATGGTAAGACAATTTAATTTGTAAATTTTATAGACCTAATCATCTAAAATTAAAGATGAAAATTAATTATTTTGAAAATCAAAGTTAGTGAAGGTACAAATATAGATGGCCTGTTTTTGGAATGACTTGTCCGTAATATTGATTATTTTCTCAGTAAAACCCAAAATACTTACCAATCAAAGTTCGAATTTTTTGTTTCGTTGGTAGGAAAACAAAAGCCTCGAGCTACAATCAAACCATCAAATTGACGTCGTGACGAAAATACGTTCGCTTAAACGAAAACAATTTCACTTAAATATTTAAATGTGAGCAATCGATAAATGGATTAGTCCTATACAATACATATGCGCTGCATGATTGAAAGAACAGGTAACGAGACAAAACGAGATCAAACCAAAATACGTACAAACTGTATATGAATAACTGAATTCTTTATACGGATAGCTTTACCTTGCGGGGTAAAATAATGTTGCTGTTAGACACATTTCAAGCACTCTTTATCTCATTTGTATCGAAGTAGAATGACCCATTTTCTGTTTCACCATAAGTTTTATATCACATGTAAACTTGTAAAAACTCTTATTCTGAAAACTCCTAAGTTTGAAGTATGTTTGTAAGAGGGATTGTAAGCGATAAGCAGTATTTATCATTTTTTTTCTAGAACCATCTTCCTTTTGCTTCGATATAAATGTATTTTAGTGTTAATACCAGATTTTTTCGTTTCCTACACACATTAGTATTATATATTGTTCTCACTTAAAAAAATTTTTTTTTTGAAATTTATGATGCAATCTTAGTAGGAGAAATAGAATTCGAACCTGGTGTGCACCCAACCAGGTAAAAGTCAACGAGTCCCTTAGGCCCTGCTTTAAAGGTCCCTCGGACTCTGTGCTTGTCCTGGTAATGTACGTCAGACACTCAAATAATTATCTCATCATAAGATGTGAATATGCAAAAAATTTTTAGAAAATCATGTTTATTATTAAGTGTTACGTAGAATTTCTAAGCTATTTATAGTGAATCAAGACGAAAATTGGAGTCGAATTGATTACAATCTACTTTCTTGTTTTTTAACGGAAATCGTGTGTTTTTTCCCCTTCGTGGGCCTGTTTCTCTGCTTGATGCTGAATTGCAAAGTCTTAACAGTCTTAATCTCTTGTCTGTCGTCAACTTATCTGTCCCATCAGCTACCTACACGGGACCTCCTTTAACAGCCTTACTTTGTGCTATACAGATTTGTTGTCTTGATACACGCATCAACGTCATACGTGACATAAGTATTCGGTCAAATAAGTAATTTTTTAAAATACTTCAATACATTTTTTTAAATATTTTTTTTTTCCTTAAAATAGTGACGCATATATTGTCCTAGAAACAAATTTGCTAGGTCTTGTGTTCTAAAAAGTAATGAAAACCACTCTTTTTATCACAAATCATTAATCTCATAATAAGGGAATAATTGTTGTGAAACGTTTAAAATTAAGAAAACTATTTGATGCAGTCAGGATCTTTTTCTGGAACTCGATTTCACACATTAAATGTTTTTTAGAAAATAATTATAAAAAACAAAGATGTTGGTAATACATAAATTGCTCGAAAAAATTTGTTATCATTCAGTTTTTGAGCTTCACTAGTCGCTTTTATCTACATGATAACTACAAATTTTCTTATGTCGATTGTTTGATACATATAAAGATGCAATAGGTCGTGAAATTCTACATAAATTATTTTCATAGAAATCTCTGTTCTTACACGTGAAGTTTTATTATAAAAATACTCTTTATTCCATGAACATAGTTTTCATCGGATAAGTGCCATCGTCTTCAGGGCTATTTTGCTGCCCGAGGGATCTGTAAAGTAGGGCCCAAATAATGTAAGGTAGCCGTAGTCCGTTGGCGCTTATGTGGCAAATCCTATTTTTCCTACCGAGGGCACACCACATCCTCTTAAACACGCCCAAGGTAGGAAAATCAATTTACACTTTTGATGAATGCTCTACAAACATAAATGTGTATATATACTCACACACAAGGTGGAGTTTCTCTATACACACATATCTTAGTAAAACTCATTTTATACATGTAGTACTGCTTAATCTACCGAAAAAGTACGGTGGTTGAGCTACAAAAGTTATTATTAAACACAACATAAAATTAGTTACAAGAATCGATACAATTCCTAATTTAACACGTGGCCACTGCCCAACACTTCTTATACTTCTGCATTCGTTCAAACAGTGGAACAAAGGATTTAATTCAGTTTACACAAATCAGAACAAGTCAGTTAAACTGTTTGTCTTGAGTAAAATTGACTAGTTTCACAGTTGGGAGGTTCCACAATTTTACGACACGTTTTTACTGTGATATTCATAATACATCAAATTTTTTGATCTTCGTTTTCGTTATTCCATATTAAAAATGGCATTACCAACGTTTTTAGTACTTATTTTTTCAGTTGTTTCATTAGTTTTAAGTAATGATTTAACAACTTATATAAATAATTATTCGAATTTAATAATGGATGTGAAAGATATTCACAAAATCAACAGTATTGTGATTGTATATAATGGTTCCGAAAGTAAGTAAAAATATATAATCATTGAAATCAAATTAAGCGTAAAAATATTTATTTTTTTTTATTTTAAAAGGTATGCATGTAGTGACGGGAATCATTAGGCAGCTTTCAAAAAATCATTATTATTCGATGGCAGTCACAGGATCAGACTTAAAAACACAGTATTTCAGTATGTGGAAGAGTTCAAAGTTACTGTTCGTCATTATGCCGAAAACCGAAGCTGATTTTGAAAATTCCATGCACTTTACAAAAACAGAGATAATTGATTCTCACGTGTGGTTATTATCATTCCACACTCTGATGACGGAGTCATTGAGTAATTTCTGCCACAATCCTCAAGATAATCGACTGGGCTTGAACTATCTTGTAGAAATGTTAGTAAAATGTGGGGATGATTCCGATATAAAGGAATGGTTTTCCACAGGATTGAAAAATAACACAATTTAGGTACGCGAATACCTACAATGGAATCCAATGACTCGTCTAATGTCAAATATAAACAAGTTTTGTTTGAGAGGAGAAAAAATTTGACTGATGTTTCGCTAAAAGTGATATCTAAAAAAGTATGAAAAGTAGACGTATTAAGTTCTTAATAGTTTTACTCTTTAACGTATTATTTACCCCATCAGGACATGCCCCATTTAAAACGATCAAATTATATTTACAATTACGATTTACCATCAAAAGTCAAGGATGAATTGACGGCAGTCATGAAAATAGCTCCAGAGTACCTCCAACTATTGGGAGGTAACAGACCAAAGAATAAAAAATCTTCAGAAAGCAAAGGAAATTCTTTTCCTACTAATAGGTCAACATTAACAAGTTTTGATGTTATGGCTATGGAGACATTAATGGACCACAATGTTTCAAAAAAATATGATCTTACAACTCTAATTAAGTCCCATTTGTACTGTCTGTTCATCAGAATGCCAGACAATGTACACGTACCTTGGAACGCATACTTAAGGTGGCTCCTCACTAAATCAAAACACTGAAGTATTAAATGATATTTTAAAGGATGATTCTTGAAGGTGCAAGGAGTCCTTTCCCAAAATTATAGACCTCGTCACCATCAAAATTGTTGAAAAAAACTAACTGGAAAAGAGACTCTGTAACATAGCCTCTTATGGAGGGTCGTCAAATTGGTGGCGCAGGTTGTATGATATCTCAGCAAAGATACTGTAGTTCTTAATAGAAAACTATGTAGCAGATAGAAGAAATCAGAATCTTTCTAACGACATTCAGGTACTTGGACATTACCATGGGTTTTATAGGATATTTTGTGAAAATAGTAGATAACTGTGCAAGTCACGGAACAGATGAAAAGTGTGGGGCGTCTGCTACACCGAAGAGCGGTAGCCCACGTAGTTTGAATTGGTCAGAAAGTTGTACGTTAAATGAATAGGAGTTGTGGGGAATCGTAATTATAATAAAAATAAATGAGACGCTGAACTAAGAAAATAATTTAATGCGGGGCTGACTTATGTACTTTTTTGACTAATAGATAAAATTAATAGAATATGTCACGATAAAGTTAGGACACGGTTGTATTTACTCGTCACTAATAAATAACTTGTAGATTTTTTCTAAAGTTTTTTTGTCTTTGGTCACCCGTGGCTTATTATTAACATTTTCAGAGAGTAAAATGCGGAGACCCTTTTTACCGTTTGTGCTGAATGCTTCTTGTAAAACGGTATTAGTAATACCAGTTTCTGCCATTTTGTTTATTATTCTTGAAGATAAGTTGTCTTTGTACTGTAATAAAGTACCTTTATTCTGTACTTTAAGAACTTTCAATCTCTTTTCTTCAGCGATAACCAATATACTTTTTGCGTGACTTTTGACGGTTTCCACAGACTTCCTTTTTTTTTTCCTCTCGTAGGACGAGCAGAAAGATTTGTCGGGGGCATTGTCTTTTTTGTTAGGTACTTATCGTCAGCTTATTATTATTTACATACAAGGGTTATGTTGTCAGATTTGTATACATATGTCTGCTCAGGTCACTGTATTGTACGATATAGGTCAACGGTGTAGATGTGACTAAACTTTTTTTGAAGGGGCTATAGGTACTTATCCATTTTTAGTCAAGAACCTCTACAGCCAATGAAAAGCTGTGTTGCAGTATGCTTACTCTTCTTGTGGGATTTATAGTGAGGAGCCACCTTAAAGGTAAGAAATTCTTTTTTTCTGTATTTTAAATAGTGTACGTTCTCTGTATTAGTCGAGTAAACAAGATGTTTACTAGAAAATAAAATTTAAAATTATATCTACATAAATCAATAATATGCATTAGCCCCCATTAGGCAACTTTAATTATGTTTTCTAAAAATTCATTTAGGATGTAATAACGACTTTTGTCCTGTTAAATAAAATCTTACAGCCTATAAACATTATTTTAGAGTCAATTAAACTTTCATTACTAAACAGCTAATAACAAATATTCAGTTTTCTAATTATATTAGTGAAGAATTATCCAGTAAAAATGGTTAATATTGACTTTTTTCTAGTGAAAGCTTACTATTTCTATATAAGTGTATTTGTAGAAAATAGTGAAATCGACCGCGAAACTACACTTGACAGTAGTTTTCGTCAGATAAGTGCCATCGTCTCCGGAGCTATTTTGCGGCCCCAGGGACCGTCGAAACAGTGCCCAAAGGACGTAAGGTAGTCACGGAGCGATGACACTTATGTGGCGAATCCTATTTTTCCTACTGAGGGCACACTTGATCCTGAAAAACGCCCGTGGTCGGAAAATTATATTTAATAATATACAAAGAAATATTCGCTATTTTAACAGTGTCTATAGAATAATCAATTTTGAATACGTTTCTTTCTAGTTATAACAACTAAGTAAGCAACAGACATATTTTTTTTCCGTTTTTTAATTTTGTTGTTGCATTTTTCACACAACCACATAAAACAAATTGTTGTTTATGAAATGACAAATAAAACACAAATCATAAATAATCCCATTAATGAAAGTTTACCGACGTTACAACTTGATGCACGTTAGTGGTTTGGACGTTTACTAGGCAGACAGAAATGCCAATTTTCCTACCTGCGTGGTAAACATCTAAAAGATAAAAAAAACCTGGGTTAGAGGATAAGGTATAATTTTAAACCAAAATTTTTTAAGTGGTTATCACCAGGAACATAGAATACTCAGACCACATGTAGGATACTTATAGCTTCATTGTGAATAGTGGTGAGCATGTGGTGTAGGCCATTCTTTACTCTCCCGTCATGTATGAGTTCGAGGGTGCGCAATGTGGCATGAAAACAAGCTACAATGATAACACTTTCAAGGCTGAGATTCTGGTTTTCATTTATTTTAATAAAGTAGAAGCTAGCATGCTCATTCATTAAATTTACTAACCACAATAAATATTTTATTTTTACTTGATAACATAGGTATCGTTAATTTTGAATACAAAAGTACGTATCAAAAGATTTCCTTGTTATTATCGACGTCACCAACGTTATCGTCGTCGTTGTCACATCTTAATTTTAAACTTATACTCTTATAATTATTAATCTTTTATTTATGTTTTTTTATCTCTTGAACTTGTAAGGTATAAATATTTTTGCATTGGAGGATAAAATGATTGAAGCTTTTTAAAGTTTTCTAAAATCCTAGATACCATAAGGTAATTATAACTTCCAATAAGCACGACAATAATGCGCTTTTCCACATTTTAATTATTCAAAATAGACCATGGCCATAAGTTAGTTTACTGAGTTGATATGTATGTCAATAAAGAAATTAAGGCCCACGACCCATACCTAAAGGGACAAACTCGTCTTTAAATTTTCAAAGTAGAGTATAAAAATAATTAGTTTAATTAAGAAACTTGGTACTGCACCTCAAGATCATTTCTTGATCAAGTAAAACTATATATTATAGAAAAAAATATTGTTACAGACAGATGTCTTACAATTTTATTTGTTTCAAATGTCTAAATTAAGCAGTACGTTGTCATTGTGAGATTTAATACTACTCGGGACCCTTCAAAAATAAAAATAAAAAAATTTAGTTTACTATTAAAATGTGAAAGTAAGAATGTATAACTAAAGTGTTTAGATATTAGATTTTTAGCAAAGGAGCATGGATTACGTTAACTGTTACTGTAGTTGTTTTGACAATTATATTGTCTTTCATCAACATTAAATATCGAGACAGAACACGTTCAAGATATTCCATTTTCTTGAAAAATTGTACACAAGTATGGGGTGTATTCTACCAGCAGGGGTTGTCAGGTCAACTTTGAATTTTCAAATTTACGACTGATTTTGAAAACATTATAGATCTTATGAACATAAATTTTTTAATCTATAGATGCTTATGTTAACCGTACGTCGTTACAGTTGGTCTACTTATTTATGCTATTTTGTGCATTAGTCATCTACGCAGTATATTGTGGATCTTTAATAAGTTACTTGACAGTTGGACTACCTTCAATGCCATTCAATGATATATCAGAGTTCATGGAAGATGGTAGTTACTAACCTATTTCTGTAAATGGTTTTGGCTCCTATAAATTCATTTTGGTAAAATAAGCGGATGATAAACTCACAATAAATTTAAAGTTTTATTTTATACATTTTTTCTGTAATTTTTAAGGCATCATCTAAAGATCCCGTTTACAATCAGATAAAACAAATGATTTAAAATTCAGATAAATTGCTGACAAATTCTGATGCGGCTCTTGAGCAGGTACATTTTTAGAAACTTGTTTAAGTATATGTCTGTGTATGTATATATATATATATATATCTTCCTATATTATATAGTCGTAAGAGTTAGAGCAAGGTTTTGCTCCCCCCCGCTCAACCCCCCTCCCCCTCAGCTCCCCCCAAATAAGGTAGTTATTCTTTCATTTTCTTGCATTTTTCGAGTAATCCTACTTGTTGGCTAGCTCCCCCCCGCTCCCCCCCAGCTCCACCCAACTCCACTCCCTACTCCCCTTCAGATTTTCCATGTATAATATAAATTAATTCGTAAAGCCTTATATATTAACTGTTACAAGTGGTCTAATTTTCCCATATAATTTTATTTGACTATAACAAAAAATTTTGTTACAATTATTTTACTTATGATGTTTATTTTAATTACAATTTTTAAAATGTCTTTTAAGGTGCTCTGCTCTTACATAACCTTTTCCACAATTTTGAAAAATATTTTTTTTAACGTTTTTTTCATGACTTTTCAAATTTCTCTGTAAATGATAATTTCTTTTGGAACTTTTTTCGCATTTAATACACTTAAAATTTTTTTCAACGTTTTGGCATTCCTCTGTGTGACGCAAATAGTTTTTTTTGTCTAATATGATATTGCTACACAAATCACACACAAAAAATTTTTCTTTATGAATTTTTTCGTGCGATGATAGACACTCTTGATTTGAAAATTTTGAGTTACATTTGTCACACTGATAAAATTTTTTATCCATGACGGTGTATCTGAAAACATATTACAAAAAACGGATTGTTTATAATTACATAAATCTGGGTACTAGACGGTACTAAAATTTGCTTTTTTTAAGAAAAAGAAAATTTGCAAGAAAGTATAAAAATAGTAATAAACTATAGAATAGTTTTTTTGTTACTCTAAAATTCCATTCCAAACAATATTTTTAATTTCAAATTTGTTTTCTGATTCAATTTGGATACAAATTTTTTTTGGGTTTTTACATCTAGACAATGCAACATATAATTGCCCATTAAAAAATAATGGTTTTCTAAGGTTTAATCCTAAGGCATTAAAACTTTGACCTTGAGATTTATATATAGTCATAGAAAAAGCTAAGGTAAATGGAAATTGTTTTCTGTACAATATAAGTGGTAGCGAATAAGAATTGTTTGTTTGTAGTGTTATTCTTGGAATAAAGACTTTATTTCCTTTTTTTTCACCTGTGATTATTTCAGCTTCGACGTTGTTTATAAATAATTTTGTAATTCGTAATCTTGTACCGTTGCAAAGTCCTTCAAATATGTTTAAGTTTCGTATTAACATAACAATAGCGTTAATTTTCAAATTCAATTCATGTGGAGGAAGACCTTCTTTAATTTTATTAAAATATTCTGTAGGGAAATTAATATTAATATAGTGGTCTAATTCATCTAGTCCTTTGTGAGTTGCTTTATCAATACTATAGAACGTTACTGATGTTCCTACCATTTTATTTAAAATTTTTTTGTTCAAAAAATGAGTGTATTCATTGTGAGATGTTAATATAACTTTACTTATAAAAGAATCATCATTATTAAAAATTTTAGAACATACATCATTTGTTTTCCTTGTCTGAAAAATTCTGAAAGTTTTAATTCTGCCTTCTCCTATATCCAGTAGCAATGAAGAAAATTTTTTATCAATTGAACGTATATTATTTTTTAAATAAAAAATATTAAGTAAAGGCCAAAAATTGGAAAGATTTATGGTTTCTTAAACAATAGTAATTTGGCTTCCGTTTTTTACTACTGAGGAAATGTGACGAAAGTCTCCACCTAAAATTATTATTTTATTTCCAGAAGGTTTATTACTACTAGATAAATCCCTTAAAGTCCTATTAACGATTTCTAACGCTTTTTTTGGTATCATAGAAGCTTCATCCCAAATAATTACTTCTACATTACGTTATTTTTGATTATCTGGCTCAAACTGGAAGATTGCACTTTCTATAGTGCTTAAGTCTAAAGGGAGTCTGAAAGTTCTGTGAGTGGTCATTCCCTTTGGGAGCAGAATAGAAGCAATACCTTTAGGCCAAAATTTTGGTAATAAAAAATAAAAAGAAAAAAAAACAATCAACTAACGAAACGGTTAAAGCAAAATTAATTTATGATTCCAACAATATCGTAATTTTGTGATTTTTGACGATATTTAAAATCTTTCATACGTTGTCGTTTTAAATATATAAAAATTAGGCATTAGTCAGGGAAAATAAAAAGTAATTGTTAAAAATTCATGTAATTAATTATGATCAATATACACGTATTACATATATAGATTTTAAGTAACAATTAAAATAATTCGGGTTTTTTTTTATACTTCGTGAATCTAATTTGCAATTACGGGGGTTGTTGCGCAGAGCGCGCAGGAGGCATATATAGTTATAAGAGCTTAGAAATATCTATTGACACATACAGGAAAAACAGCTTATTTAAAAAGAGATACACTAGAATAAAAAATAAAGCTCACCAACAAAAAGTCGAGGGCACATCTCTCTATCTATATATATAAACTTTACCACTTTTATTTGAATTAAGCAGCTTGTACTTCGTATTTTCTCAAAAGCAGACCAGTAATCATTCCCCAGCGTAAAAAATTTATTCTCAAGTATTTTCAAAAAATGCCATAGTCTTCCGAATTCTGTAAAATATACTTCAACATATTATTTTTCTACTAACAACTAATTTTATCATTTTTCAAGGCTTTAAATAATATTAATACAAACCTTATTTTAAAAAAATTACACTTTTAACGCAATAAAAGGGAGGGTTGGCGCGTGGAGCGCGCAGGGGGTCGGAGCCCCACTAGTATATATATATATATATATATATATATATATTTATTGTTTACTTCGTGATAATATATATCATACTGTTTTCTTCCGTGAAGATTAGGTAAACGGTCGAATATAATATTGTTGGTAAGAAAATAAATTTACGTATTTACTCAGTTGCATATACGCCAAAAATGAGATCTTCGATACCAAAATTCCATTTAAAATACATGTAGTTACCGACACTAGCGCCAAATACATCACTTTGGCAGTTATATCGGTTAATAGATGTATTGTAAACGAGATTTTGGTATCGAAGTTCCAATTTTGGCCGTTTGCGCACGGGGCTAATAGAATAAATCCTTATAGGTACAAAGAGAATATATTTACAGTTTTTCGAAACTTAAGCCATTACTGAGTTATTTTGCTACTCGCACCCTATGTGCAAATGAAAACTTTCATTTTTTTACGATGCATATACCTTCTAAAGTCTAAAGTAGAAGTCTTGCTCGCCAATTTATCATGGGGAATTCATCATACATTAACATTCCACGTAGGGCGCACCCACCACGCACACCACATCTTTTACTGCTCCTGTAGGTTGGTATTGATCAGAGGAAAAACAACACAAATGGCAAAGAGGAAAAATTTTATCCCAAAAAGGCTTATAAAACAGTCTTGGTTACTTTATGATTTTTTTAAATAAAACAGAAGAATTCAAGCTCACTAAATAACGACTCACACTAACTTAGTCATCAAAATTGTGAAAAATGAGATAAAAGACCAGCGTTATTCTGTAAACACATAACAAAATTGACATTAAATTGAGTACAAAATCTGTTTTTCTTTATGAACAACCATCCTGAACCGATGCCAAGCAAGTACAATGATATTTAGTTTAGATTTTTCTTAATGGAATATTAAATACATAATTAAGTAACAAATAGAAACTTCTTATGTATTGAGAATAGAATCGGACATACATTCTAGTAAAATAACTATATTCAGCCAGGATCCGTAATTTTCAATGTAGCGAATTATATTTTTGTGTGTAACATGGACTAGTTGACGAACTTTTTATCGCCGAATAAAATCAAAAAAAATATTGTCTTAGAACCTTGATTTCGTCGTACATTTAATAAAGGGGGCTACGTGACCTGCTTCATCCGCTCACAGATAATGTCACAACAATGTAAGTGTTACAAGAATATGTAAAAATTAATTGGAATGTAAGTATGCGATACGGAAAAAATTATAACTGAGAAATTTTAACGAAAAAAACTAATTTGATATTTTATATGTTAAAAAAAAAAGTTTGACGTAGCCGTTAACAGTATAAAAGTCTTCTTAAACAAAAGTGTTGACTAGTTAGAAAATAATTTAACTATTGTTATTAATAAAAAAATCATCTAGTTTAAAAGCACTATCTGACAATTAAGAAAACGCTCAAAAACAACCAAATGCCTGAAAAGCCGCAGCATGCAAGATTCGCAGCCTGCTGTGAAAAGTCAAAGTGCTTACACTGCTGAAAAAAATCAGCTGATCACTTGTGCCAATCTGTCAGCAAATTTTCCAAAATTTGTTTTTCGTTTATTCCGAAACTTATACACTGCAAGAAGATCGCATCACAAATAATTATGAATCCTTTCATTCACATTTCAACGCGGAGTTTTACACATAAATCCAAAACGTTGTTGTGATCGTTGACGCTCTCAAAGCTATATGAAATATACGTCACTATGCGTAGTGAATAAGAAAACGCCAAAGAGTCCCAAGTGAGAAAGAGAGAGAGAAGAAATTTTCAGAGAGAATTTATTGTTATCACAAACAAGTTAAACGTATCGCTTTGCACTACATGTTAGTTTTTTCCAATTTATCTCTTTCTTTCAAGTATATTTTAAAGCTCTGTTTTCTTTTCAACATAAAAGGTTATTTGAAAGATTCATTCTTTTGAATAAAGTAATTTATCTTGACTTTTTTTATGATGGTGTTTTTAGATTAATTTTTTTAGCAAGAGAGAACACAAATTTATTTTTCGAAAAGAGTAGAATTATTATTTTCCTTCTTTTAAAAGACAAAAGTTACACTTTTCCAAAGAACACCAAAATTAATCTGTTCATAAGGAGGGACTAAAAATCTCTTCTTTTAGAAACAATACTTGCCGTGATTAACACTTACAAAAAGTAATAGGAGTTGTCACAAAAGCGCCATTGCCACTGTGTCAGAAGGGCAGAAAGAATTTGGACGGAAAGGTAGCCTCGGATTGATGGTGCTTATGCAGCGAACACTTTTTTTTCTACCAAGGGCTCACTGAACCAAGTCCAAGTGTCTCTAAGAACGCCTAAAGATCAAAAAAATATCATTTTTGTATTAGAAGATCTTATTCCCATCAGTATTTAAAAAATTGTGTAGGTGGTAGGAGCAATTGAAACTAACGTACTTACAAGTTCGTCATTATAGCATATACACATAATAATAAATGTAAAAAATTGGTTAGGATTTTGCACGTATGTAATCTTCAGTATCCATGGAAATCAATGTATTCTTTATTTGGAAGAATTAAAATTAAAACGCTAGAACTAAAGTTACACGAAGTAAAATATTTATGAAATGCATCTAATTTTTCAAAAACTGTATAATAAAACATTAAGCTAAGAATTTTTTTAGAGTTTTTTCAATTATGTTTCAGATTTTTTAGAAATAATCACTTTATATTGTACTTAACTAAGGCATTTTTTTTTACGAGCTCAATAGATTTTCCTTTCCCCTTGCACGCTTCACTTGAGTGCCAACCCTTAGGTGCCAATAAAAAAATCCCAATCGCAGTGTAGGTAGTCGGTAGGAGCTGTAGAGGTGGGGAAGGGTACATAAAAAAGTGAGGGTAGGCGCGAGTGGTGGGATCTAGACAAAAAATGTAATGGGTCGCAATAACGGAAAAGAAGATTTAATTTTACATTATGTTTTTTTTTTTGTAAAGTGGGAGATGTATATGGTTGTGTGGAATGCCCCACACAAACAACTATATAATGTTGAAATATACATGTTAATTACAGCTTTACAGTAATGAAAAGTTAAATGCACAGATATGCGAGTTTGTTTTCAATAGAAGATGCGAATCAGGTGAACTTACTAACATCAGGGAGATTTGTTTTATAAAAAGTATCGATAATATTGGAATTGTTTTGCTTATTTTAAAGTTATTTTAAAGTAAATGTAATGACTTTAACATAGTAACATGAAAAAGGCAAATTTAGGAATTTAAGAGCACGTTTTGGTGTAAATGTCTATTGAAAGATGAAAAATGTGAGAAAGTGGCTGAGCAGCTTGCTTTTTTTATGCTGATTATTGAAACAAAGTGATTAATCATTACAAATTTTACATCAACACGAATCGTTACATTTTCGAAGTACAGTCATATCAACAGGTATAACCGTACGTGCTAGTCAAAGATTAAAAAAAATAAAAACCCCTATTTGATCCTTGAAATTGGATTCGGCAGCAAACATATCAAGTTCAAATTTTCTTTGAAAAAATGAATCCTTTCTTTTATCAAATTTCATAAATTGGCCATGTTTCGATTTTATTTTTGTTTCAGTTTCGTGAGTAACTTTCTTGATTCGTCTAAGAAAGAAACGCATACGATCGAAAACTTATAAACGAAATCGATGCAGTCTGACGGTAACGTATTTGTATACAAATGGTATACCATTACTCATACAGTAATCAGCATGTGTACCAAGAAAAACTTCAAGCCTCAGCACAGGTTAGTCATTAACATTAGGGAGGGCCTATTTAATAGCTTTCTAATAGCTTTTTAATTCATTGATAAGAAAGAAGGGCGTGAGGCTCCTCAGTCAGTGAGTACCGCAAAAGGGATATAAAGCCTTAACCTTGGTGCAAAAGTCCAGTTTGTAAGTTGGATTCAGACTGAAACCATTCACAAGATCCTATAATCGTGTGTTCGAATATAGTGCAAAAGTTCTCGACGAAGCGTTTGCTTAAGCTTCATTGGAGAAATTTACGAGAAGTAGAGAATAAAGTTACCTCTGCAGAAAAAATGGAATTGCAGTATGAAGAAGTATTCAATGTCGCTTAGGAGCTAAGGCCCCAAAACCAGATGGAGAAAAGTAAGTTTTTAATTCACTCAATAATTATGTTTAAAAATATTAAAATGCATCTAATTTAATACGTGTCTTCATATCATTCAGATCCATTAAATAAAAAACGAAAGAGGACGTCGTATAGCTCAGTGCAGATTGTGGAGCTCGAAAGAGTATTTGACATTGATAATTTCTTGTCCATGGCTGGTCGACCACAATTGGCGAAAGAGATGGGCCTCACGAAAAATCAAGTGACAAAATGGTTCCAAAATCGCCGATCGAAATTAAAGAAAGAAAATAGAGACAGCCCTGATAGCAGAAACATCGTGAAAAAAGCACGGAGAGCCCATATTATGCTGGATTCAGCAGGATCTGTGAGCAGCTACGAATCCCTGCATGTCCAGCCTTCATTGTTTGGTCAGGAACAACTGTACCCCAAACAACAACAGATTATTTTCACCCCGAACCAGCAGGGACAACAATTGTGGATGCCACAAAAGCAAATCCATGGTTGTGGAACCCAGCAGCGACCGTTTTGGCGTCCATGTGATTTAGCTGCGCAACAACTTGAAGTTGCAAAGCAGATGCCGTACCTGACGAGCTCAAAAGCTACGGTACCTTTAACTTCGACCGACAAAGTGTACCATCATTTTTCTGTTGCTGCTCATTACTCCAGGTAAAACAAAATTTTATTATTTACTTGGATTATGAATTTCTCCAAAGAAAAAAGCACTTAGGTTACAATCTTTAAACTTACACAATTTGTTTCTGCTTTAAGCTTCATGATATTATCTTATTTAAGAAAAATTTTTCCTAAGATGTAAATTTTTTGTTTTTTTGTTTTTTTCATAGCAGTATCGAAGAAAATCGGGTAAACGGCACCAACTATAGTTGCCAAGTCAATGTACTTGAACTAGAGCAGCAACTTCTCCCGCAGCCAGGACAACAGCAGCACCAGCAGCCCCAATCAACGCATTAACATCTGCAACTAGAAAATCAATCGCTGCTAGATGCATTTTTTTAAAGTTTTTCGTGCACGGTGTATGACGACCCACTAGAGGATTTTATTGTTAAATTACCTAGTGGTGAAATTATTAACCAGAATGACTTTTATAAAGAAATGTGTAATTTTTTTAAAATTATGAATTCTCCAAGTGCTTGAACAGGACAAACAAAAAAGTTTGCAAATACGTGTATTTAGATGGAAAAAAAATCAGTTTGTTATTTGTTAAAAAAAAAAATTAGCTATAAGTTTTTCTCTTTTAAGTTTAATGTAAACATTTGTATAATAGGATAAATAAAAATATGTTTAGTTAAAATTTGTTCCTTTTTATTTTTAATAAACGGTTCCTAAAAGTCAATTATTTCATGGGCTGTGTACAGAAAGTACAAAATATTTTTAAAATGGACTGACTTGAATCCGTCTTTTATATCAGGGTAGCAAACATGTGCTGATTTGGGAGAACCTTAAGTCTGGATGAACGAAGCATTCCCGAACCAGTAGATTTTAATATTCGGAGGGTACTCGTAAAAAAATAAAATCTTTTTAATTAAAACTGTAACACGACTACTTTAACAATCGATTGCTCAAATTTATGGTTCTAATGCACATTAGGCATTAGTTAAATTTGATTGTAATATATTCTTAAAAATGTGTCATATTTTAACGGATACGCCTTCTTCTCTTCATTCTTTCTCTTTTTCTTCTTCTTCTTCTGCTTAAAGTAATATTCGTGTGATAAAATTCTTTGAAATGTTTTAATAAAGTACAAAAATACTTGTAGAACAACACGCTTAATATGGTTTCTGTCAAGCTTGCATATCTGATTAGTAAGACAAGGAAAGCTTACGTGGAGAATTTTATGATTTAAAAATTGGGGGTATAAGGTTGATAATCTATATATATATATATATATATGTATCTTCCTATATTATATAGTTAACTCAGTGGGGCATTCCACACAAACCCCTCACCGCCCCTCATTTACCCCCCACCGCCCCTCCACCAACCCCCCACAAAATAAGGTAAAAATCCGTTATTTTCTTGCTTATTTTGACATATTGTAGTTTTTCTTAAAACCCCTCACAGCCCCCCACCGACCCCCCACACATTTTTTTATGCCCCCCCCCACTGTGTCCCCACCGACCCCCAAAAAATATATGAATAGTATAGAAGTATTATATAACTCTTTATTCAAGCCAAGGGTTCAACCACGTATGGCTTTATGGGATAATAACAATGTATGTTTTAATATTTAATCAAATAGTTACAGATTACTGCACAATACTATAATCAGCTAAACCTAAATACAATCAATTGTATTTCAATTTACTAAATCCCTTGGTTTTTTTGTAAGCATAAAGTTTTTGGTGGGCTGACTTTTTTTATTAGCATTTTGTAACGTTGCATTTTGCCGGCCCTGTCAATGTGTTAAAGTCTATTACCACATTTCTACCAAATCACATGGAAATTTTGTATAGTATTTTTTCTCAAAACATCCCACTTTCCCCCACCTACCCCCTATGGCCCTCCCACTGACCCCCATGAATTTTTTCATGGCCCCCACTGCCTTCCCACACCACTTTTTTGGAACCTGACCGTGATCATACCGTCTTTACCTATCTTTGGACAAAACTGTCTTATAGCCATGATTTATTTCATCGGTCAAGAAGAAATTAAAAGTCATAAATTGATTCATAGGGGGTTGTTGCGCAAAACATCATTATTTATACAACTAAGTAGGTTTAATAACCAATTTATATGGAGTTAACAATATTTTAAAACCAAATAATATGTACACATATATTGGTGCGCATAATTATTATATTATCATCACTTATATAGTCCTTTATGACACAATTCTTCTCTTTACGTACATAAACTTAAGTTAAATTTAGAGTATCATTAATATAAACAATGAAAGTTTCGCATCACTTTATGAGTCATCTTATAAAGCCTTATGAAACCACGAAGACTTACGTCCATTTTTATTTTGTTTTAAATTAATGCTGAAATTGGTACAATAGATGAACACAATATACATTCATAATATATATTATTAACTAATACATTTTACCTATACATAAAAAAATAATAATTAAATCATGTTATGAATATTAGATACCTTGTTATATTCAAAAATTTCTTTCCAAACTATATTTTCAATCTCTAAACTGTTTTCTCTATCGACTTGAACAAAAATTCCATTTTTATTTTTGCATCTTGATAAAGCCACGTATAATTGACCATGAGAAAATAGAGGTTTTTTTAAGTATAATCCCACATCATCAAAACTTTGACCTTGAGACTTATTTATAGTCATAGCAAATGCTACAACTAATGGGAATTGTTTTCTATATAAAATAAAAGGTAATGATGAAGTATTTCCAGTATTTAATGTAATTCTTGGAATGAAAACTTTATTACCAATTTTTTCTCCTGTTACTATTTTGCCTTCTACGTTATACTTCAGTAATTTAGTAACTCGCAATCTTGTACCGTTACATAATCCGTCTGATATACTCAAATTTCGAATTAACATTACTATTGTACCTATTTTAAATTTAAGTTCATGAGGTGGCAAGCCTTCACGAATGTTGTTCAACATTTCTACGGGAAAATTTATATAAATATTATCATCTGATTTATCAACACCTTTATATGTTGCAGTATCGATGCTGTAATAAGTTTTAGTTTCCCCATGTAATTTACTTAAAATCTTATTGTTTAAAAAAAAAGTATATGCATTATGTAAAGTTAGTATCACGTTATTGTCAAAACAGTTGCTGTAATTACCAAATATTTTGGTACAGACATCATCTGTTATACAGGATTTAGGAATGTTAAATGTTTCTATGTCCCCTTTTCTAATTCTTAACAATAATTTTGAAAATTCGTTATTACTAGAACGGATGTTATTTTGTTATCTTAAAATTTTGAAGAAGTTCCATAAAAATGATGATTTAATAGTTTCTTTTATTACTATAGTTTTATTACCGTTTTTTATAACTGGAAGAAGGATGTGTCGAAAATCTCCTCCTAATACTATTAATTCATCACCAAAGCAAAGTTTTGTATTACACAAGTCTCTCAACGTTCTATCAACGGATTCTAGAGCTTTTTTTGGAATCATAGAAGCCTCGTCCCATATTATTAAATCAACTTCCCTTAATTTTTTTTTTTCAGTTTCAAATTCTAAAAATGCACTTTTAATATTATCTAAGTCTAGAGGTAAACGAAAAGTTCTATGACTGGTCATACCTTTTGGTAGTAATACAGATGCAATTCCTGTCCAAGCCATTGACAAAATATTTTTACCTCTAGAAATAAAGTAATAAATGAGTGTCTTATATAAGTAGGTTTTTCTGGATCCATCAGGACCATCTATAAAATATACATTTTCATCTTGTTCACAAATAGTTTTAAAAATTTTTTTTTGATTTTCATTTAAATTTGTGTACATTATATCGAACATTTTTTTACTGAAAGATATTTCCTCAATATTGCAATTATTTATATAGTTGCTAATGGTTGGTGTCGGTAAACTAAAAGACTCACATGATTTACCTTCCGATACCAAAATTTGATTAATATGTAGAAGAGCACAATTATTATTATCATTATCAAAGTCTTCCGTAAAATATTTTTTATATTCATTCCATATTTTATCTCCTTAAATGTTCTCTGAAATCAAAAACCAAGCAAAAAATTGTCTCATCTGGTATGGAAACATAATTGTTATGGCTTCTTTAAAAATATTGTCGATTTCAGAATTATGTTCTATTAAACCCATTGCAATTGCAGTATCCCTGACATTTTTATATGTTATTCCATTATGTTTTTTAACGTCTTCAAACGATGTAGCCCCATGTAATTTATTGAAAATAAGTTTTAAAAAAAAACGTTCATGATCTTTTGGAGATACTATGATTAATTTACCTATAGCAATATTTTTCAGTGTAACTTTCCTTTTTTTCCAAATTTTGAGTTTATTATCAAAAATGTAATGTTCTGGAATGTTAAAATATTTTAGCGATTTTGCAAAATCATCTACTTTATTTAATTCAAACCAAGCTGTAAGGGGTGTTTAATAATTTTTTATTACATTTTTTATATTATTTTCTTTAAATATGAGTTTTTGTTTATTTTCAAGATAAACAGCTAGATTTACAACTGTATGACTTCTAACACAAATTGGATATTCTTGAAGTCTCCAAGCTGCTTCCATTGAACTTACATATCTAGCATCTACGAAACTACTAATTGTACTTTATATTGATACTGCTTTGTATTGATGCACAATATTCGGAAGTTGGGGGGTTGGCGCGCACTGTGCGCAGGGGGGCGTGAGCCCCACTAGTATATATATAAATATATATATATATGTATATATATATATATATATATATATATATATATATATATATATATATATATATATATATATACTAGTGGGGCTCCGACCCCCTGCGCGCTCCACGCGCCAACCCTCCCTTTTATTGCGTTATAAGTGTAATTTTTTTAAAATAAGGTTTGTATTAATATTATTTAAAGCCTTGAAAAATAATAAAACTAATTGTTAGTAGAAAAATAATATGTTGAAGTATATTTTACAGAATTCGCAAGACTATGGCATTTTTTGAAAATACTTGGGAATAAATTTTCTACGCTGGGAAATAATTACTGGTCTGCTTTTGAGGAAATACAAAGTACAAGCTGCTTAATTCAAGTAAAAGTGGTAAAGTTAATATATATAGATAGAGAGATGTGCCCTCGACTTTTTGTTGGTGAGCTTTTTTTTTTCTTCTAGTGTATCCCTTTTTAAATAAGCTGTTTTTCCTGTATGTGTCAATAGATATTTCTAAGCTCTTATAACTATATATGCCTCCTGCGCGCTCTGCGCAACAACCCCCGTAACTGCAAATTAGATTCACGAAGTATAAAAAAAAACCTAAATTATTTTAATTGTTACTTAAAATTTATATATGTAATACGTGTATATTGATCATAATGAATTTTTAACAATTACTTTTTATTTTTCCTGACTAATGACTAATTTTTATATATTTAAAACGACAACGTATTGAAAGATTTTAAATATCGTCAAAAATTACAAAATTACGATATTGTTGGAATCACACATTAATTTTGCTTTAACCGTATCGTTAGTTGATTGTTTTTTTTTCTTTCAATTTTTTATTACCAAAATTTTGGCCTAAAGGTATTGCTTCTATTCTGCTCCCAAAGGGAATGACCACTCACAGAACTTTCAGACTCCCTTTAGACTTAAGCACTATAGAAAGTGCAATCTTCCAGTTTGAGCCAGATAATCAAAAATAACGTAATGTAGAAGTAATTATTTGGGATGAAGCTTCTATGATACCAAAAAAAGCGTTAGAAATCGTTAATAGGACTTTAAGGGATTTATCTAGTAGTAATAAACCTTTTGGAAATAAAATAATAATTTTAGGTGGAGACTTTCGTCACATTTCCTCAGTAGTAAAAAACGGAAGCCAAATTACTATTGTTTAAGAAACCATAAATCTTTCCAATTTTTGGCCTTTACTTAATATTTTTTATTTAAAAAATAATATACGTTCAATTGATAAAAAATTTTCTTCATTGCTACTGGATATAGGAGAAGGCAGAATTAAAACTTTCAGAATTTCTCAGACAAGGAAAACAAATGATGTATGTTCTAAAATTTTTAATAATGATGATTCTTTTATAAGTAAAGTTATATTAACATCTCACAATGAATACACTCATTTTTTGAACAAAAAAATTTTAAATAAAATGGTAGGAACATCAGTAACGTTCTATAGTATTGATAAAGCAACTCACAAAGGACTAGATGAATTAGACCACTATATTAATATTAATTTCCCTACAGAATATTTTAATAAAATTAAAGAAGGTCTTTCTCCACATGAATTGAATTTGAAAATTAACGCTATTGTTATGTTAATACGAAACTTAAACATATTTGAAGGACTTTACAACGGTACAAGATTACGAATTACAAAATTATTTATAAACAACGTCGAAGCTGAAATAATCACAGGTGAAAAAAAAGGAAATAAAGTCTTTATTTCAAGAATAACACTACAAACAAACAATTCTTATTCGCTACCACTTATATTGTACAGAAAACAATTTCCATTTACCTTAGCTTTTTCTATGACTATATATAAATCTCAAGGTCAAAGTTTTAATGCCTTAGGATTAAACCTTAGAAAACCATTATTTTTTAATGGGCAATTATATGTTGCATTGTCTAGATGTAAAAACCCAAAAAAAATTTGTATCCAAATTGAATCAGAAAACAAATTTGAAATTAAAAATATTGTTTGGAATGGAATTTTAGAGTAACAAAAAAACTATTCTATAGTTTATTACTATTTTTATACTTTCTTGCAAATTTTCTTTTTCTTAAAAAAAGCAAATTTCAGTACCGTCTAGTACCCAGATTTATGTAATTATAAACAATCCGTTTTTTGTAATATGTTTTCAGATACACCGTCATGGATAAAAAATTTTATCAGTGTGACAAATGTAACTCAAAATTTTCAAATCAAGAGTGTCTATCATCGCACGAAAAAATTCATAAAGAAAAATTTTTTGTGTGTGATTTGTGTAGCAATATCATATTAGACAAAAAAAACTATTTGCGTCACACAGAGGAATGCCAAAACGTTGAAAAAAATTTTAAGTGTATTAAATGCGAAAAAAGTTCCAAAAGAAATTATCATTTACAATGAAATTTGAAAAGTCATGAAAAAAACGTTAAAAAAAATATTTTTCAAAATTGTGGAAAAGGTTATGTAAGAGCAGAGCACCTTAAAAGACATTTTAAAAATTGTAATTAAAATAAACATCATAAGTAAAATAATTGTAACAAAATTTTTTGTTATAGTCAAATAAAATTATATGGGAAAATTAGACCACTTGTAACAGTTAATATATAAGGCTTTACGAATTAATTTATATTATACATGGAAAATCTGAAGGGGAGTAGGGAGTGGAGTTGGGTGGAGCTGGGGGGGAGCGGGGGGGAGCTAGCCAACAAGTAGGATTACTCGAAAAATGCAAGAAAATGAAAGAATAACTACCTTATTTGGGGGGAGCTGAGGGGGAGGGGGGTTGAGCGGGGGGGAGCAAAACCTTGCTCTAACTCTTACGACTATATAATATAGGAAGATATATATATATATATATACATACACAGACATATACTTAAACAAGTTTCTAAAAATGTACCTGCTCAAGAGCCGCATCAGAATTTGTCAGCAATTTATCTGAATTTTAAATCATTTGTTTTATTTGATTGTAAACGGGATCTTTAGATGATGCCTTAAAAATTACAGAAAAAATGTATAAAATAAAACTTTAAATTTATTGTGAGTTTATCATCCGCTTATTTTACCAAAATGAATTTATAGGAGCCAAAACCATTTACAGAAATAGGTTAGTAACTACCATCTTCCATGAACTCTGATATATCATTGAATGGCATTGAAGGTAGTCCAACTGTCAAGTAACTTATTAAAGATCCACAATATACTGCGTAGATGACTAATGCACAAAATAGCATAAATAAGTAGACCAACTGTAACGACGTACGGTTAACATAAGCATCTATAGATTAAAAAATTTATGTTCATAAGATCTATAATGTTTTCAAAATCAGTCGTAAATTTGAAAATTCAAAGTTGACCTGACAACCCCTGCTGGTAGAATACACCCCATACTTGTGTACAATTTTTCAAGAAAATGGAATATCTTGAACGTGTTCTGTCTCGATATTTAATGTTGATGAAAGACAATATAATTGTCAAAACAACTACAGTAACAGTTAACGTAATCCATGCTCCTTTGCTAAAAATCTAATATCTAAACACTTTAGTTATACATTCTTACTTTCACATTTTAATAGTAAACTAAATTTTTTTATTTTTATTTTTGAAGGGTCCCGAGTAGTATTAAATCTCACAATGACAACGTACTGCTTAATTTAGACATTTGAAACAAATAAAATTGTAAGACATCTGTCTGTAACAATATTTTTTTCTATAATATATAGTTTTACTTGATCAAGAAATGATCTTGAGGTGCAGTACCAAGTTTCTTAATTAAACTAATTATTTTTATACTCTACTTTGAAAATTTAAAGACGAGTTTGTCCCTTTAGGTATGGGTCGTGGGCCTTAATTTCTTTATTGACATACATATCAACTCAGTAAACTAACTTATGGCCATGGTCTATTTTGAATAATTAAAATGTGGAAAAGCGCATTATTGTCGTGCTTATTGGAAGTTATAATTACCTTATGGTATCTAGGATTTTAGAAAACTTTAAAAAGCTTCAATCATTTTATCCTCCAATGCAAAAATATTTATACCTTACAAGTTCAAGAGATAAAAAAACATAAATAAAAGATTAATAATTATAAGAGTATAAGTTTAAAATTAAGATGTGACAACGACGACGATAACGTTGGTGACGTCGATAATAACAAGGAAATCTTTTGATACGTACTTTTGTATTCAAAATTAACGATACCTATGTTATCAAGTAAAAATAAAATATTTATTGTGGTTAGTAAATTTAATGAATGAGCATGCTAGCTTCTACTTTATTAAAATAAATGAAAACCAGAATCTCAGCCTTGAAAGTGTTATCATTGTAGCTTGTTTTCATGCCACATTGCGCACCCTCGAACTCATACATGACGGGAGAGTAAAGAATGGCCTACACCACATGCTCACCACTATTCACAATGAAGCTATAAGTATCCTACATGTGGTCTGAGTATTCTATGTTCCTGGTGATAACCACTTAAAAAATTTTGGTTTAAAATTATACCTTATCCTCTAACCCAGGTTTTTTTTATCTTTTAGATGTTTACCACGCAGGTAGGAAAATTGGCATTTCTGTCTGCCTAGTAAACGTCCAAACCACTAACGTGCATCAAGTTGTAACGTCGGTAAACTTTCATTAATGGGATTATTTATGATTTGTGTTTTATTTGTCATTTCATAAACAACAATTTGTTTTATGTGGTTGTGTGAAAAATGCAACAACAAAATTAAAAAACGGAAAAAAAATATGTCTGTTGCTTACTTAGTTGTTATAACTAGAAAGAAACGTATTCAAAATTGATTATTCTATAGACACTGTTAAAATAGCGAATATTTCTTTGTATATTATTAAATATAATTTTCCGACCACGGGCGTTTTTCAGGATCAAGTGTGCCCTCAGTAGGAAAAATAGGATTCGCCACATAAGTGTCATCGCTCCGTGACTACCTTACGTCCTTTGGGCACTGTTTCGACGGTCCCTGGGGCCGCAAAATAGCTCCGGAGACGATGGCACTTATCTGACGAAAACTACTGTCAAGTGTAGTTTCGCGGTCGATTTCACTATTTTCTACAAATACACTTATATAGAAATAGTAAGCTTTCACTAGAAAAAAGTCAATATTAACCATTTTTACTGGATAATTCTTCACTAATATAATTAGAAAACTGAATATTTGTTATTAGCTGTTTAGTAATGAAAGTTTAATTGACTCTAAAATAATGTTTATAGGCTGTAAGATTTTATTTAACAGGACAAAAGTCGTTATTACATCCTAAATGAATTTTTAGAAAACATAATTAAAGTTGCCTAATGGGGGCTAATGCATATTATTGATTTATGTAGATATAATTTTAAATTTTATTTTCTAGTAAACATCTTGTTTACTCGACTAATACAGAGAACGTACACTATTTAAAATACAGAAAAAAAGAATTTCTTACCTTTAAGGTGGCTCCTCACTATAAATCCCACAAGAAGAGTAAGCATACTGCAACACAGCTTTTCATTGGCTGTAGAGGTTCTTGACTAAAAATGGATAAGTACCTATAGCCCCTTCAAAAAAAGTTTAGTCACATCTACACCGTTGACCTATATCGTACAATACAGTGACCTGAGCAGACATATGTATACAAATCTGACAACATAACCCTTGTATGTAAATAATAATAAGCTGACGATAAGTACCTAACAAAAAAGACAATGCCCCCGACAAATCTTTCTGCTCGTCCTACGAGAGGAAAAAAAAAAGGAAGTCTGTGGAAACCGTCAAAAGTCACGCAAAAAGTATATTGGTTATCGCTGAAGAAAAGAGATTGAAAGTTCTTAAAGTACAGAATAAAGGTACTTTATTACAGTACAAAGACAACTTATCTTCAAGAATAATAAACAAAATGGCAGAAACTGGTATTACTAATACCGTTTTACAAGAAGCATTCAGCACAAACGGTAAAAAGGGTCTCCGCATTTTACTCTCTGAAAATGTTAATAATAAGCCACGGGTGACCAAAGACAAAAAAACTTTAGAAAAAATCTACAAGTTATTTATTAGTGACGAGTAAATACAACCGTGTCCTAACTTTATCGTGACATATTCTATTAATTTTATCTATTAGTCAAAAAAGTACATAAGTCAGCCCCGCATTAAATTATTTTCTTAGTTCAGCGTCTCATTTATTTTTATTATAATTACGATTCCCCACAACTCCTATTCATTTAACGTACAACTTTCTGACCAATTCAAACTACGTGGGCTACCGCTCTTCGGTGTAGCAGACGCCCCACACTTTTCATCTGTTCCGTGACTTGCACAGTTATCTACTATTTTCACAAAATATCCTATAAAACCCATGGTAATGTCCAAGTACCTGAATGTCGTTAGAAAGATTCTGATTTCTTCTATCTGCTACATAGTTTTCTATTAAGAACTACAGTATCTTTGCTGAGATATCATACAACCTGCGCCACCAATTTGACGACCCTCCATAAGAGGCTATGTTACAGAGTCTCTTTTCCAGTTAGTTTTTTTCAACAATTTTGATGGTGACGAGGTCTATAATTTTGGGAAAGGACTCCTTGCACCTTCAAGAATCATCCTTTAAAATATCATTTAATACTTCAGTGTTTTGATTTAGTGAGGAGCCACCTTAAGTATGCGTTCCAAGGTACGTGTACATTGTCTGGCATTCTGATGAACAGACAGTACAAATGGGACTTAATTAGAGTTGTAAGATCATATTTTTTTGAAACATTGTGGTCCATTAATGTCTCCATAGCCATAACATCAAAACTTGTTAATGTTGACCTATTAGTAGGAAAAGAATTTCCTTTGCTTTCTGAAGATTTTTTATTCTTTGGTCTGTTACCTCCCAATAGTTGGAGGTACTCTGGAGCTATTTTCATGACTGCCGTCAATTCATCCTTGACTTTTGATGGTAAATCGTAATTGTAAATATAATTTGATCGTTTTAAATGGGGCATGTCCTGATGGGGTAAATAATACGTTAAAGAGTAAAACTATTAAGAACTTAATACGTCTACTTTTCATACTTTTTTAGATATCACTTTTAGCGAAACATCAGTCAAATTTTTTCTCCTCTCAAACAAAACTTGTTTATATTTGACATTAGACGAGTCATTGGATTCCATTGTAGGTATTCGCGTACCTAAATTGTGTTATTTTTCAATCCTGTGGAAAACCATTCCTTTATATCGGAATCATCCCCACATTTTACTAACATTTCTACAAGATAGTTCAAGCCCAGTCGATTATCTTGAGGATTGTGGCAGAAATTACTCAATGACTCCGTCATCAGAGTGTGGAATGATAATAACCACACGTGAGAATTAATTATCTCTGTTTTTGTAAAGTGCATGGAATTTTCAAAATCAGCTTCGGTTTTCGGCATAATGACGAACAGTAACTTTGAACTCTTCCACATACTGAAATACTGTGTTTTTAAGTCTGATCCTGTGACTGCCATCGAATAATAATGATTTTTTGAAAGCTGCCTAATGATTCCCGTCACTACATGCATACCTTTTAAAATAAAAAAAAATAAATATTTTTACGCTTAATTTGATTTCAATGATTATATATTTTTACTTACTTTCGGAACCATTATATACAATCACAATACTGTTGATTTTGTGAATATCTTTCACATCCATTATTAAATTCGAATAATTATTTATATAAGTTGTTAAATCATTACTTAAAACTAATGAAACAACTGAAAAAATAAGTACTAAAAACGTTGGTAATGCCATTTTTAATATGGAATAACGAAAACGAAGATCAAAAAATTTGATGTATTATGAATATCACAGTAAAAACGTGTCGTAAAATTGTGGAACCTCCCAACTGTGAAACTAGTCAATTTTACTCAAGACAAACAGTTTAACTGACTTGTTCTGATTTGTGTAAACTGAATTAAATCCTTTGTTCCACTGTTTGAACGAATGCAGAAGTATAAGAAGTGTTGGGCAGTGGCCACGTGTTAAATTAGGAATTGTATCGATTCTTGTAACTAATTTTATGTTGTGTTTAATAATAACTTTTGTAGCTCAACCACCGTACTTTTTCGGTAGATTAAGCAGTACTACATGTATAAAATGAGTTTTACTAAGATATGTGTGTATAGAGAAACTCCACCTTGTGTGTGAGTATATATACACATTTATGTTTGTAGAGCATTCATCAAAAGTGTAAATTGATTTTCCTACCTTGGGCGTGTTTAAGAGGATGTGGTGTGCCCTCGGTAGGAAAAATAGGATTTGCCACATAAGCGCCATCGGACTACGGCTACCTTACATTATTTGGGCCCTACTTTACAGATCCCTCGGGCAGCAAAATAGCCCTGAAGACGATGGCACTTATCCGATGAAAACTATGTTCATGGAATAAAGAGTATTTTTATAATAAAACTTCACGTGTAAGAACAGAGATTTCTATGAAAATAATTTATGTAGAATTTCACGACCTATTGCATCTTTATATGTATCAAACAATCGACATAAGAAAATTTGTAGTTATCATGTAGATAAAAGCGACTAGTGAAGCTCAAAAACTGAATGATAACAAATTTTTTCGAGCAATTTATGTATTACCAACATCTTTGTTTTTTATAATTATTTTCTAAAAAACATTTAATGTGTGAAATCGAGTTCCAGAAAAAGATCCTGACTGCATCAAATAGTTTTCTTAATTTTAAACGTTTCACAACAATTATTCCCTTATTATGAGATTAATGATTTGTGATAAAAAGAGTGGTTTTCATTACTTTTTAGAACACAAGACCTAGCAAATTTGTTTCTAGGACAATATATGCGTCACTATTTTAAGGAAAAAAAAAATATTTAAAAAAATGTATTGAAGTATTTTAAAAAATTACTTATTTGACCGAATACTTATGTCACGTATGACGTTGATGCGTGTATCAAGACAACAAATCTGTATAGCACAAAGTAAGGCTGTTAAAGGAGGTCCCGTGTAGGTAGCTGATGGGACAGATAAGTTGACGACAGACAAGAGATTAAGACTGTTAAGACTTTGCAATTCAGCATCAAGCAGAGAAACAGGCCCACGAAGGGGAAAAAACACACGATTTCCGTTAAAAAACAAGAAAGTAGATTGTAATCAATTCGACTCCAATTTTCGTCTTGATTCACTATAAATAGCTTAGAAATTCTACGTAACACTTAATAATAAACATGATTTTCTAAAAATTTTTTGCATATTCACATCTTATGATGAGATAATTATTTGAGTGTCTGACGTACATTACCAGGACAAGCACAGAGTCCGAGGGACCTTTAAAGCAGGGCCTAAGGGACTCGTTGACTTTTACCTGGTTGGGTGCACACCAGGTTCGAATTCTATTTCTCCTACTAAGATTGCATCATAAATTTCAAAAAAAAAATTTTTTTAAGTGAGAACAATATATAATACTAATGTGTGTAGGAAACGAAAAAATCTGGTATTAACACTAAAATACATTTATATCGAAGCAAAAGGAAGATGGTTCTAGAAAAAAAATGATAAATACTGCTTATCGCTTACAATCCCTCTTACAAACATACTTCAAACTTAGGAGTTTTCAGAATAAGAGTTTTTACAAGTTTACATGTGATATAAAACTTATGGTGAAACAGAAAATGGGTCATTCTACTTCGATACAAATGAGATAAAGAGTGCTTGAAATGTGTCTAACAGCAACATTATTTTACCCCGCAAGGTAAAGCTATCCGTATAAAGAATTCAGTTATTCATATACAGTTTGTACGTATTTTGGTTTGATCTCGTTTTGTCTCGTTACCTGTTCTTTCAATCATGCAGCGCATATGTATTGTATAGGACTAATCCATTTATCGATTGCTCACATTTAAATATTTAAGTGAAATTGTTTTCGTTTAAGCGAACGTATTTTCGTCACGACGTCAATTTGATGGTTTGATTGTAGCTCGAGGCTTTTGTTTTCCTACCAACGAAACAAAAAATTCGAACTTTGATTGGTAAGTATTTTGGGTTTTACTGAGAAAATAATCAATATTACGGACAAGTCATTCCAAAAACAGGCCATCTATATTTGTACCTTCACTAACTTTGATTTTCAAAATAATTAATTTTCATCTTTAATTTTAGATGATTAGGTCTATAAAATTTACAAATTAAATTGTCTTACCATACATTTTTAAATTCATTCCAAAGACTTTTTAAATACACATCATCTTCTTGAATATCCTTTTGAAATTTTTAATACAATGAGAATCTCGCAGTAAAAAAACCCAAATAGCCACTGGATAATAAAGAGATACAATTAACATACTCCTTTACATCACATTTCAACGTAAAAAAATATACAATAACATATTCCCCCTTCCCCCCTTCATCTTCTGTATTTCACTCAATAATTCTGTAAACACTCAATAAATTTTGTTTTGATTGTAGGTGAAAGACAGACTAACTTCAGTTAGGGAAATGAATGAAGAAATACAAGATGAGCATGGTAATGCACGTCAAAATTTGTTAAAGATCTTCCTCGTATTTGAAAATTGCTTCTTCCACGATGCCAAGGTAACGTTAGGCTTGGATAGTACATTGACTGTCTATATCCCTTGTAAGGTTGAGCCAGTAGTGGAAATTTATTTATAGAAACTGTAAGATTCAATTTCAGGCGAGATAAAGAAGATATGAGGAAAAGAGCGCTACCTTGTACTGGCCAGCCACTATATTGTTTACTTTGTATTTGTATTTTTATTTTCTCCATCAAAATTCTCGAAAATTTTAAATGTCATTGTATGCCCTATGCATAAATATGCAGGTAGTAGGTATTTTTGGAAGCTGTAACGAGTAGGCCATAGCAAGATAAAAAATTATCTTCTAACTTCAGTTTTATATGTTATTTAGCTTTTAAGTTTACAATTTTGGCAGTGATAGAATCCAAGAAGAAACGAAATCGTATAAGTAAGGCTATATTTCTTTCTCCAGAGACTCAATAATGATTTTCGCATATCCTGGAACCGCTTATACCAGTATACAATATTCATTGATAAAGAACGAGTCAAAATCATCAGGTATATAGATCGAATTTAGTTGCGCCTAGTTTGCAATGGAAAAAGCACAAGGGCACGGTGTTGTATAAATAATAAATACAGCTGCTCAGGATGAGTGAGCCGGGATTGGTTAGTTGGAAGGGATACCTGCACTGTTTATGCAATGGGAGATAAAGAAAACGCCCTTGTGTCATACTAATAAGGCTTAATTTTTTTTGGTGGAGAAAGATATGACGTGTAATACGACATGTAACTCGAGCAGCATAGTCGTGGAAAATCCGTTGGGTGTGACTCTGTATCTTCAACACGAAGGTATGCATTATTAAAGAGTATGGAGGACTTGCATAGCTGTAGCTGTAACTATCCTCGTTCGATTTATTTCAACATAAAAAATTAGAGTGAGCATTGCTGTATACTTGTGGCTATTGTAAAGAACTTTTGTCTTGCATAAAACGCCCAAAATGTTATACAAGGCTTCGTTTATTTCGGGTTTTTTTAGTTATAAATATCGTGGTCCGTATTTTATCGTATAAAACGATTGTAGCTCTAGTAGTCACACTTTTGCCATTAAGTAAAAACACTAGTGCTCTTTTTTAAACAAAAATGTATTGAGTCCTCTGTACTAAATAAGTATAAAGTATTATTCTCTAAATATTTATTATCACCCAAAGTAAAATAAATACAAAATGATTTGACAGACATAAGTGATCCCGAAAAAAGTAGTAGCTTTTGTATAAGAAATGAGACTTGAATATGATAATCAATTGAAAATTGTATTATCATTCAAACTTTTTTTCTACAAGCGTTTATTGCGATAAAAAAATGTACGATACTTAGTTATAACTTGGAAAACATGTGTGAACATAAAATATACACCCAATAGGAGGTACTGCTCACAACGATGATAAAAAAAAATTTTATATTACTGAATAAGTTACAGTAGTTAATATGCTGTGACACACAAAGGCCCACATTTCTGTGTATATCTGTAATTTAATGCTAATGAAGCAATGCATATTAAATTACAGATAAGATATTACAAAAGCGTGAGATAAAATAATATGGCATCGTTGCTATTCGTTTATATTGCGGTGGATTACGCAGATAGAGGATTTTGATAAGAGATCCTGAGGAAAAGCAGGAGTCCGCAGGAAAATTCTCAGATATCCTTCCACCACCAGCCCATGACAGGAAGATTTCCTTTCCCAAGATCAAAAATCAATCTATTTATAATCGTTTTATAATTGTGAACGGCTCAAGTGACTTTGGATTTTGATAAGTGTATAATAAATATTATTTTTTCAACCAGTTAATAATGCAGTCGTATTAATATAATCAAAACAAGTACAAGTAGCACTCCGGAAGTGCAGGCAGAAGTGAAAACTTGAACTTATGGCGCGTTGGGCACTTTTTTGGGTGAGCATTTTTAGGTGCGCTCGCGACATGAGAAATTGTACATTAAAAATCAAGTTTATCAAAGCAATGTGGGCACTTTTTGAATGGACATGAAGTATAATAATATAGAAACTATATTCGAAGGAAGTGGTTTTATTTAAATGAGTAAATATTAGTAAATAGTAAATACAAATTTATCAATTTTTTTAACACAATACCATAGCAGCAACACAAGTCAAATGAAATATTTAAATAAATAAATTTTCCGTTTAATATTCATTTATAAAATAAATATAAAAAAATCTCAATCTCGTCTCTCGCGAGGACAGGAACGAATGCCCATGCAAAGACTGCGTATCAGCGTTGGTCTGAGCATTATTCCACACTCACAGTTCATGCTTGATCGCACATATCGTCGCTGATTGGATTCCACCGAGAACTACTTCGCTAGAGAATTCGAATTCAAAATCGTATGATTTTTTCAACAAACAGTAGGCGCGGAAATTCAAATTCGAAAGAATTCTTGGTATACTATTTATATATGTAATCATACAACATTATCCAATATTATTAGGCATTAATTAGCCAATACATACAAAGATTTTTTTCGAATTTGAATTTCTGCTCCTACTGTCTGCTGACAAAATCATACGATTTTGAATTTGAATTCTCGCACCAAGTAGTTCGCGGTGAGATCCGGGCAGCGGCGCTATGTGCGATCAAGTATCAACTGTGAGCGTCGAATAATACTCAGACCAACGCTGCTGCGTATAGCATGCAGCGCTCTCGCATACCTATACACTCTGAGTATACATATAGGTATGTAATCTCGTCTGTCGCGAGAGCACGAACGAATGCCCATACAAAGAGCGCGTATAGTATACATATATTATAAGAATACACGCGTAGTATATCTGTGTAAAATCTCGTCTGTCGCGAGAACGGCTGAAAATGCTCACCCACAAAAGTGCCCAACGCGCCATAAGAAGATAAAACACTTCAAAAATTTGAACTATTCTGTATAGCAGCTTTTATTGCTTTTTTAAAATCATTTGTAAAATAACTTTTCGTAATAGTGTGCGGAAAATGGATTTTTTTCTTACTATTTTTAGTGCGGCACATTAAATTTCCCACACTGATCATGGATAAAATGTGTGGAAAACTATTTTCCGGTGTGAGGCAAAGATTTTTTATTTTTTAGTGTGTGAAAAACTATTTTCCGGTGTGCGGCAAGGATTCTTTATTTTCCAGTGTGCGGAAAACATTTTCTAGTGTGTGGAAATAGTAGTTTTCCTACGAGTTTGAAAAGTCTTTGTTTGCGAACCGAGAGGTTTGCGGCCCAAGCCGAACGTGAGGTCCGTAACGAGATTCGTGAAGAAGACTTTTCGAACGAGTATCGGAAAACTGCTTTTTTGCCCGAGGAAATACCAGCCTCCCAAAACCACCCGAGGGCCGAAAAATCATTATTCACACTTCTGAGAATATTTTTACTAAAATTTCTGAAAACTTAACGAAAAAGAAAATATAAATAAAATTGTAAAATTGTAATAAAATAAAGTTTATTTATATAGTTTTTAAAAAGTAAAAATGATTTTCTGTTTGAAGAACCATTATTTTACTTATTTTGTAGTCAGGGGGGCAAAACCCAGGGCTTCGCCCCCTGGTCCCCCACCAGAGGCTGCCGCCCCTGGACTCCGCACAACCTATCTTGTAAGTTAATTATTTTTTACTTTGTATTCAACTATTTTTTAATAATTCACAAATTTATTATATTAATATAAATTGTATCCAACTCATACGGATGAATAATGCAAAGTGCATAAACTTTAAAATCATTATTTAAATTACTTATTCTACTATTTATATCAATTTTACTCACATTTATTACGAAAAATGTTGTACATAACTCGTGCGGACGATTCCCCGTACTCGTGTGATTGACTCGCACTCGTGGCCGATGCCAGTAACTCGTGCCCTGCGATCACCCTCGTGCTACGTACTCGTGCGCTCAACTGTCAATTACAACTCGTGCGGGAAATCTTTTATTTCGTACTTGTAACGTAAATAACTAAACTGGGATAACCGAAGGTAATGTATTGATAACGAAATTTTCCAAAGAAATTCCCACGATTTGGATAAAAGGATGGAAGGTTTCTAGAATATTTTCAATGTATAATTGGAAAGACCTCGGAAAAGACTAGAAGGTAAAAAATTATAAGAAAGAGGTCTCACTGTTACTTAAAGTACGCAAGTTATCGACACATTGAATAACAAATAGACTGAGAAATGAAGAACTCCCTTATTAAAAGCTGAGCGAGATTCAAAAAAAAAATTACTGGAGACCATATACTTTAACCTATAAGTGATTTATAATTTAATTATTTTTAAGCTTTAAAAGTTTAATCATTTTATTTTTGTTTACTCATTTTCTAATACCATATCCTGAGAGATAGATATTTATGTTTAAACACTGTTTTTTCAATACGTAATACTCCTCGTAAAAAGACTTAATGATTTTTTCGTAGCAAAGTTACCTATTCTTCCTCTACCCCCTTTCTGTAAAAGGAGAACTCTTATTCCTTTTTCAAAGCGTTTACACATATATACAGCAACAAACATTTTTTTTTTAGTTTGACAATTTGTAGAAAATTTTCCGATCATATATTTTTGCTTACCTTTAATATACCGAAATAAATGATAAATGACTGAAAATATTGAAAAAATCAACTTAAAAAATCTGGATTACCAAAAGTCAATTCAATAAGAAAAAAAAAAAATCGTCTTTACAAACCCTTTTTTAAGGCTTAGTTGTAAAGAAAGCGTTACTCGTTTAGAATGAGACAAAGGATTCCTTAAGTATCGTCCTTACGTTAGATGGAAAAAAAAGATATGCAGACGCCATACACAAATATGTATTTACAGACACACACTGACTCACATATATTTTTATTTTAGTAAGTTACTTTGTGGAAAACTTACTGATCTTCTCGACTATTGCACTCATAATGGTATGAAACACAAATAAAATCAAAAAATTGAAAAAAAAAAACAATTGTCAGGGTAGTGTTACATCGAGGCTGCACTTTAAAAATCTTTTTTTCTCTTCTTCCTCCTCTTTTCTTTTTTTCTCCAAGTTCGCGTTTTACATGAACCTAAACACCATAAACGAACATATTACACGTGTAAAAAGAGACGGTAGAGAATAGTGACGTAAGTGCTGGTCTTTCTCTCCATCTTTTTTTATGCGTTGATAATTTTATCCATACATCGTTCGGTGCAATTGAATAATCACTTTCTATTTTATTATTTCCTAACTTAACTATTCATAAAAAGTGGACCTCTAAGGGGATGCTAAAGCTTCAATATTTTTGTTTATTTATTAACTCAAGGGCCGCTTAATAAAAATTTGGCAGCAGCATTTTTTGCATCTCTATCCGTTTCTTTTTTCAACACTATGATAATATCAAGGGCCGTCAAGCTTAAACATTGGTCGAACTATAATACTTCTTTTTTTTAATTGCACTGATAGAGTAAACGAGCGAATGCTGGGACTAGTATCCCTTCTATATATTCCCAAAAATAACGGCAATATATGTGAAGGAAGTTGAAGTAGATATGTTAATCATTCCCACTTCCTGCCACGAAATGGAGCAGACTAATTCAAAGAAATTATGTCCGTCTCATTGTCTCTGGTAATTGTGGTGACGATAGCAAGGCAAGATTTTTGGCTGCTTAATCTCACGGTGTGCTTTTCGAGTGGTTGATTCCATGGCCAGACCAGCTTGAGTGATGTACCTACAGCGTAGTAACGAGACTCATTACGTGGCCTAGAGAATCTGGTCCAGTTTCGCTCACTAAAACTTAATTTTAATGTGGACATCTGGATCTTGTCTTGAGTCACAAATGTAATAACCTAATTTGATAATAGTTAAAAGATACTTTGAAGTTTAAATAAACCGTAGAAGACCCTTCTTTTTTATTGCATAAATTATCTTATTGCGTGGCACTTAATTCGGATATTGTTTGCCAAACAGGAGCTTAAGCCACTGTGCTTTTTAAGCCCTTAAGGTTCATCGTAAAGATTATTCATTTATCAACGCAAAACAATTACCTCACAAAGAAGATACTTTACACAAAATAGACCATAAATAAGTCGAATAAATTTTGCTATAGTTTATTAAAGTCGCTCATAACATACATTTTTGTACTTTTCAATTGATTGTTATACATGAACAAATATAATAAGTAGTACCAACATAATTTAACCATGACACTTACACAATTCAAGTAATTAACTTTAGCACTAATCAGCTGTATGTGACAGATGTAAGACATTTGCAATAAAAAAACCAAAATAACTCTCATTTCTGGTAATTTATTTACGTGCATATATACCCAGTAGATTTTTTTCATTCAAATACACAGCATTATACATGAGCTTTTTTGTACTTCATAATATTAACGAATAATCATATATAATTTAAGTACTTAAATAATGTCTCAACTCAATAGTTATACAGATTAGATATATTATTCTATGTATGGGAACGGGGCCTGTAAAGCCACTTCGGTTGGTTTGGAAACACTCGCATTCGAACTTTGATTCTCTATTGATTGCAATAACTGTAACACCTGAAAATATAATGATCATTTTTTATTTAGAAGTAACAACGACTCGAAGTATATTATAAAACTGTATACAGGCTGTATATTAATTGTCAGTTAAAAAGTAACACGTGATGTAATGAGAAAATTTATGTTACAATGACACCTTAAATAAGTCGTACTCAAAAATAAAAAAACAATTTTAAAAATGTTAAGGTTTAATGAAAGAGTTTAATATAACAGAAACTCTGATAACATTATCGCTTCTATATTTGTGGGTTAACATACGTCTAAACGCTTTATCTACTAAAAGGTTCTCCCGAAAATGTTTTTTAAACAAACGTTGCTATGTCAAAAATGCTTGGTATCAAAAACTTATCAAAATGAAAATTTTGAATATGCACTTTGACGGTTAAACACCCATATCCGATAAATTCGATCAAGCACTGCGTAATTCCTTATTTATCTTTCTAAAAAGATAGGGTGAAAAAATCGTCTCAGTAGCAGCACTAACAAATACGTCCTTGGTCAGTTGATTAGGGCGTATATAAGGGCATAGGATATTAAAAGACGTTATTGAAAATTCGAATTTAACGTAAATTAGCTATTAAATTACAAATAATACAAAAATTACAGTAACGTTACTATAATATGGAGGTTTAAAAGATTATTTTTGTCCTTACGCACCTTACATTGAAAAATAAAAATCTAAATCCATTTTGTAGACACATACTGATAGTAAGCTAAATAATTGTATTAAGGTATTATATAAGGACTCTATGAATTGGGAGTTTTGTAATGATAAAAAAAAAATATTCCATACAGTTTGCATTAAGTTTTGTACAATTTATTTTTCTATCTGTATGACCTTATAGTATTATTTATCAACGTATAAAATAGGGGTGCCCGATGGTAGGCCGCAAATGCAATAAGTGTCTCACTAATGTCTTAGTCTTAAAATACACATAATTATCTGAATGTAACTTCATACCTTCAAATGTTGTAGACGATCACTTTGGAGATGATGTACTTTTTGTACGCCACGTAATTTGGCGAGCGCACGTGGTTTAACTAAAACACCTGTATTGGTTTTGCTAACGGGACGCTTTACTGTAACTTTGGTTAGTTCGGAAACATCAGTATTTGGATCTTCTTTATGCTTGGACCTCTGAAGCTTATTCCATAGCTTGCAATGCTACGAAAAAAAAGAAAAATCTAATTTTTTCCTTTAAAAATGATAATGACTAAAAAGTTCTTTCGAAAATCATATCCCGTTTCAGCTCAAACTCTTAACACTATTTTGAGTAAATCAATGCGGTAATAAAATATCTCTTTTGTGTAACATACGAAAAAGTTCGAAAAAAAACTTTGATTTTAAGTTAACCCTCATAATAGTGTATAGTAATGTCTGTTGGACATATTTTTTGGTCTTATAAGTACTGTATGTACTAAAACAAGCGACTCTATTTATGCATAAGACTATATCTTGCATGTACGGCACGACCAATCTACAGTGTGCCGAAGCAAGAAGTGTTATTTTAATAACTAAATTCTATTGATCCTATTGATAACGTAACCCTTACAACATCTGGCTTAGTATTAGTATCAATGCGCTGACTATAAATGTAAACTAACAAATGCTTGTTCAGTCATTTTAAAAGATCTACAGTTTTTGTTGTGAAATTAGAAATTTCTGTAACAGGCAAAAAACGACTTTTTCGTTGTTTTTTTATATATTTTTCTGTATAGAACATCATTACAGTATAGAGCAAAGTATAATAATACAACAAATGTGTAATTCAACGAGTTTTACAACTTTTACTTTGATAGCCAAACAGTAAATCGTATGTTAAAAAATCTATTACTTAAAAACTGGCTTCTTTGTCTTAGAGTGCTGCACTAAAAATTTTCGGTCTAAACTTTTCTATTAAATGAAACTTGTCAAAATGTGAACCATTAGCTAAGAACCTTTGTAGTAGGTAATCATCGCAGTATCATAGGGATGTTTGATAGCGAAAATTTTATAGTGTCTCACTTTCATATAGGTCTTATCACACACAGTCAAGGAAAAGAAGCTTCATACCTGCAAAGGTTTCGAATCGCTGTTTCGGAAGTGATGTACTTTGCGTCTGCGCCGTGGATTAATATAGGCACGTGGTTGTAGCACACGATTTGTACGGTTTTCGTGGTAACATCCATAATGAAGTTTTTCAAGCAATAGTAAAATAAAACTCACGATGAATCCACAAATTAAAATGGCATACAGAGAAATTACATCTTGTATACCAATGAAATGAAATGCATTTTTTTCATCAGGAATTTTGGTCCTGTAGTTAGTCTGTATTCTTTGCATAATGCCAGTTTCCTTGAATCTGTGAATACTAAACAAAGTTTGTTAGTATACAAATACAAGTTTTATTTATTATAGTCATCGTCATGGTCAGTATTATCATTAGTATTGTTTCCATGACTGTTAGTATTAGGGTTATTTTTTATTGTTGTCATTATCCTAAGTATTATGTAAAACGTACTAATAATTGAAGAATTTTGTAATTAAATGATATTTCTTCAAACTCAAACTCTCATACGTCGTACTGCCCAGAGGAATGCTTGCTAGTTTGCATGGTGGCTCCTTGTCTATATAATCCAACATTGATGTTAGTGCAAATAAGGCTACTTTTTTGGAGCAGACCTGAAAAAAAGTACATTTTATAACAGTGACTACAAATTTTTATACGTGATAGATGAAGGAGATGTGTAGATCTTTTGGATTAAATATGAATTAAAATATTTAAAAAATTATTTCATTATGCTTTTTATGTCCTACTATTTGTATGAAATTTGCGTCCCACAATCTTTTTTACCACTCAATAATAGAACAAGAAATTTTATGGGCATTAAAAAATTTCTTTAATAAGAATGACTCAATATACCGTCTAATATGTATACTTAAACAAAACTTCCAAATTGTACCTGCTCCAGAGCTGCGTCAAAATTTGGCAATAAGCTGTCTGAATTTTCAATCATTTGGTTTATTTTTTTATAAACGGGATCTTTTGATGATGCCTTGAAAATTACAGAAAAAATGTATGAAATAAAACTTAAAATTTATTGTTAGATTATCATCCTCTTGTTTTACCAAAATTAATTTGTAAGAGCCGGAGCCATTTACAGCAATGGGTTGGTAACTACCATCTTCCATAAACTCTGATATATCATTAAATGGCATTGAAGGTAGTCCAACTGTCAAGTAACTTATTAAAGATCCACAATAAACGGCATATATGACTAATGCACAAAATAGCGTAAATAAGTAGACCAACTTTAACGACGTACGGTTAACATAAGCATCTATAGATTAAAAAATTTATGTTCATAAGTTCTATAATGTTTCGAAAATCAGTCGTAAATTTGAAAATTTAAAATTGACCTGACAACCCCTGCTGGCAGAATACACCCCATACTTGTGTACAATTTTCCAACAAAATGGAATATCTTGAACGTGTTCTGTCTCGATATTTAATGTTGATGAAAGACAATATAATTGTCAAAACAACTACAGTAACAGCTAACTTAATCCATGCATTTTTGCTGAAAATCTAATTTCCAAACACTTTAGTTATACATTCTCCCTTTTACATTTTAGTAGTAAACGACATTTTTTTACTATCATTTTTGTAAGGGACTCAGTCATGTTTAGTCCCTCAATTACAACGTACTTCTAACTTTTTTTTTTTTTAATGAAAATTTAAACATTTAAAACGAAAAAAAATGGAAAACACTTGTCTTTATTAATGTTCTTCTCTATATAATAGGTTTATTTAATCAGGAAATGATTTTGAGATGCAATACCAAGTTCTTTAATCGAATCAACTATTTGTACATTCAAATAAAAAAATTTAAAGACGAGTTTTGTCTCTCGAGGTATGGGTGTAAGCCTTAACTTTTTCAATTATATAATAACCAAGCAGACTAACTTTTGGCCGTCACCAATTCTGAAAAATTAACATTGTTATCGTATGTAAAACTACGCATTATTGTAATTTTCTTTATCGGCAGTAATAATTGCCTCACAGTATCTAGAATTTAAAAAAACGCTTTTAAAAGCTTAAATCATTGTATCTTCCACTGTATAAAAAATTTTAACTAATAAGTTTAGGAGGTTAAAAAAAGTAAAGTAAATAAAAGATTAATGTTCATAAGAGATTAAATTTAAAATTAAGATATGATACCGACGAACATGACGTTGGTGACGTCGATAATGATAATAATATTCTTTGATACATACTTCTATATTCGAAAATAAACGTACCTGTAATATAAAGTAGAAATATTATAATTAACGTAATTAGTAAATTTAAGCCATGAGTGCCTTAACTTTTACTTTATTCAAAAAAACAAATAAAAAATCTCAGCCTTAAAGATGTTATTATTGTAGTTCATTTTTATGTCACATATAGTACAGTGGGCACTCTCGCACTTATATAGGAAGGGAAAGTAAAGAATTTCCTGGAGAACATGCTTACTGGCAAATAGGACGAAGCCATAAGTGCCCTACATGTGGACTGACTATTCTATTTTCCCGATTATTACCACTAAAAAGAGATTTTAGTTTAAAATTAGACCTTATTCTCTAACCCAGGCTTTTTTTAACATTTGAATGTTTACTGCGCAGGTAGAAAAATCGGACTTTCTTTCTGTATGGTAAACGTCCAAACTACTAATAGACATTAAGCTGTAATGTCACTCGACTTTTGTCAATGCAATTATCAATATTTTGTGCTTTATTTGTCGTTTGATAAATAGTAATTGGTTTTAGTGTAATAGTATAAAAAATGCAATGACAAAAGTTTGAAATAAAAAAATGTATCCAGTGCTTACTACGTTGTAATAACCAGATGTAAACATATTAAAATTTATAAATCTTTTTGACTCTGTTTAAATAGTGAATACTTCTTTGTATTTAAAATAAAATTCAGGTATAGTTTCTCAGTCGATTTTACCATTTCGTAGTAGTATACTTATGTAGAAATAGTAAAATTTTACTGTGAAATAGTCGATATTTACCATTTCTATCAGATAATTTTTCACTAATATAAAAAGATAACTAAATATTTGTTATTATTTGTGTAGCAATAAAAGTTAAGTTTACTTTAAAATAATATTGATTGGCTGTAACATTCCTTTCAATACGAAAAAAAGTGTTTACTAAATTATCAATTAATTTTAAGAAAACAAAATTAGAGTGGCTTTTTTTTATTCTCTAGTAAGCATCTTGTTTACTTAGCAAATAAAGAGAATTAACAGTACTTTAAATGCAGAGAAAAATAATTTCTTACCTCCAAGTATGCGCTCCAAGGTACGTATAAATTGTCTGGCATTCTGATAAACAAACAGTGCGATTGGGACTTAATGGGAATCGTAAAATCTACATTTTTTGAAACATGTTGGTCCATAATTATCTTCATAGCAATTACATCAAAAGGCATAACTCCTGACGTATTACTAGAAAAAGAATTTCCCTTGCTTGCTGCAGTTTTTTCAATCTTTGATCTATTACCTCCAAATAATTGGAGGTACTCGGGAGCTATTTTCATGACTGCTGTCAATTCATCCACGATTCTTGATGGTAAATCGTAATTGTAGATATAATTTGATTGTTTTGGATGGGGTATGTCCTGATGTGTAATTAAACAAAAAATGCATTAAATTGTAAAATTATTGAAAACTCAAAATGTGTACTTTTCATACTTTTTCAGACAACACTTTTATCGAGACATCGGTTAAATTTTTTCTCCTCTCAAACAAAACTTGTTTATCTTTGACATTGAGACGAGTCATTGGATTCCATTGAAGGTATTCGCGTACCTGAATCGTGTTACTATTTGATTCTGTGGAAAACCATTCCTTTATGTCGGAATCATCCCCACATTTCACTAACATTTCTACAAGATAGTTCAAGCCCAGTCGATTATCTTGAGGATTGTGGCAGAAATTACTCAATGACTCCGTCATCGAAGTGTGGAATAGTAATAACCACACGTGAGGATCAATTATTTCTGTTGTTGTAAAGTGCATGAGATTTTCAAAATCATCTTCGGTTTTCAGCATAATGACAAATATTGACTTTGAACTCTTCCTAATGCTGGAATACTGTGTTTTTAAGTCTGATCCTGTAACTGCCATCGAATAGTGATGGTTTTTTGAAAGTTGCCTTATAATTCCCGTTGCAACTTGCGTACCTGTTTATTACAAAAATATAAATTATGATTATAATTATTTTAATAATTAATATATTTTTACTTACTTTCGAAACCACTATATACGATAACAACACTGTTGATTTGGTAAAGTTCTTTCACGTCTATTATTAAATTCGAATAAATATTTATATCACTTGTTGAATCATAACTATAAACTAACGAAACAACTGAAAGAATGAGAACTAAAAACGTTGATGAGACCATTTTTAATCAGTTAAAATAAAAACAAAGACTGAAAGAGATTGATGTATTTTTAATGTTGTAGGTAAGAGTGTACTACAAAAACTAGTCGTAAGATACATGAGTCTTCAAACTGTGATACTCGTCAATTTTATTCAAATTTTAGGACAATTTTTTTTATTGACTTGTTCTGATTCCTGTGAACTGTATGAAGTCCTTTGTTCGACTGTTTGATCGGATATAAATTTACTAGGATTGTTAGGATTGGGGAAAGGCAGTGGCCACGTGTTGAATTATGAATTGTATCGATTCTCATAAATAATTTATTGTAGTGCTTAATAATAAATTTTGAAGCTTTACCAACGTCCTTTCTCGATAGACCAAGTAGTACTACGTGTATAAAACGAAACGCGATGAAACGTACGAAAAGGTATGTGTATAAATAAATTTGTACGCGTGTACATATATTTCTACGTACATAGGGTATTCAATAAGAGAGTATGTTATTTTATAGAATGAAGAGTAATTTTTCGATAAATGTTGACGTGTAGGAACAAAGATTTTTATGAAAAAAAAAAAAAAAAAAAAAAAAAAAAAAAATACATACAGATCTTTAAAACCTATTGTTTCTTGATTAAGATTAAAGAATCAAAAAAACTTATTTTTTAGATCTCATATAGATAGTCGTTAAAACTCGATCTACTGTAAAATCTGGATGTAATTTACCATTAAATTGTAACAAAATTAAAATTTAAGATGTAATAAATAGACAACATATTTAAGATACTTTTATCAGTGTAAAAAAACATCTGATGAAACTTACGGTACTCCTGATAATACTTAACAAAAACTATCTAGAATATACGTGAAATGGAATTATTATTGTACTAATAACTAGACCACAGAGTACGTGAAATAATTTCGACAAACATAAAAAAGTACTTTAACTTGCATGTTCTTAAAAAATTTCAAATAGTACATGGAAGAAACTTTTTTTTCTTAGAATATATTTCTAGCTATCGGTATCTTTATTTTCCAAATTTAATTACCTTCAAGCTAAAGAGGGCTGAAAGAATGAGTTAAATATATTGTCAAAAACTAAGAAAAAGACGCACTGTGACTTTAATTGAAGTTAGAACTGACCAAAATTAATGTTTGCATAAATATTTAAAAAAAAAAAAATATTCAACTATCAAGGACATAAAGCATCTAACAATTCTGGAATGAGCGTTTAATTGTACTTAATCAAGACTGTCAAGTGAAGCTACAAAACTACATGGAAGATAAGTTTTTAAGCAATTTTTGTGATACCATTATCTTTGTTAATTAAAAATGTATTTAATTGTTTCGCTCTTTTAATGTGTTACTGTTAGAATTTTTAAGTACATCAAAAAATTGTACAAAATGTTTTACTTATTATTTTCTAAAAAAGATTTAATGTGTAGAGTTGAGTTCTAGATAAAGATCCAGACCGTGAAAAATATTTTTCTTTATTTTATACGTTTTACAATTATTTCCTTGTTATAGGATACATAATTAGTGATAGGAAGAGTAATTTTTATTACTTTTTAGAACACTCTTAGCTTTTCCTAAAAACAAGGTAGTGCGTTAAAGTAAATTCAAACCCAGTTAGAGTCTGGACGCATTATAAATAGCTGAGGAAATTTAGGTAACACTTGATAATAACCATTATTTTCTAAATTTTTTTGCAGTTCTACATCTTATGATGTAGTAATTTACGCTTTGAGGAAGAAGAAATATCTTAAAGTAAGAATAATTTATTATACTTATAAATGTACGTTACGAAAAGAGTTGGCGTTAACACTAAAAAACAGTTACGTTGGAGAAAAAAAAGATGGCTTCAAAGAAAAAATGATAAATACTCCTAATCGCTTATAATTCTTTTTACTAAAAAAAAAAATGAGGGTTATATTTGAGTAAGAGTTTTCATCGGTTTACATGTGATATACAAAACTTACGGTGAAACAGGACACGGGTTATTCTCTTACTTGGTCACAAATGAGATAAATACTGCTGAGAATAAGTATAACAGAAAAATTATTTTACCCCCTTAGAGCAAAGCTGTTTGTAAGAGAAATTTATAGTTATTCATTTTGTCTTTTTACCTGTTCTTTCAATCAAGTAGTGTCTATGTATAGTACTCTACGCCACTTATCGATTGCTCGCGTTTGCATATTTAAGTAAAACTGTTTTTGTTTAAGCAAACGTATTTTTATCACGACGTCGATTTGACGGTTTGATTATAGCTTAAGGCTGTTGTTTTTCCATCATCGAAACAAAAAAATCGAACTTTGATAGGGGTTTTCCCAGAAAATAATCAATAACGACGACACGAAAATAATCAACATGGACGAGTCATTCCAAAAACAGGCCATCCATATTTGTACCTCCACTAACTTTGGTTTTCGAAATAATTAATTTTCATCTTTAATTTTAGATGATTAGGTCTATAAAATTTACAAATTTAATTGTCTTACCATAAATTTCTGAATTTATTCTAAACATTTTTTAAATATATGGCACTTTTTTAAAAATCCTATTGAAATTTTTAATACAGTGATGTTGCAGTGATAAATCCAAGATGTGAATAGAAAATAGAGATACAATTAAAATGCTCCATTCCATCGCATTTTGTCTTTTTCAACGTAAGATAATGTGCACTAAAACCTCCCTGCCCCCCCTCTCTTATGTATTTCTTGGCAATATTTTGATCAGCTTGTAGATGTTGCTTTACGACAAGTGACAGAGAAATCAAATTGCATTTAGGACTTCACGCAGAGAGTAATCAATGACATCAGGACATGACATTCCAGAAACAGAGCATTCAGAGATTCAAGTCGTCGAAACTTATAGTTTGCTGATAGAACTTTTTAACGATATATTCAGTAAGAAAAGTTTTTATCTATCTGTTATCTAAAAGAAGTTCCAGTGTATAATTTCTTTTATGAACGTATTTAAAGAAAAAATTTTTTTTGACTGATTATAAAGTCAAGAAATGTGTGTGTACATATAATTTCTTTATTATACAACAAATTCAAAGAATATTTCGTTAAGTATTGTTATTAAAGTAAGGAATGAGAATAAATACATAATTTAAATATATCATCTAAATTTTTTTTTTCAACTTAAGAGATGTTGTCGAAAAGTAAAACTAATTTAAAATTTTTAGTTACTAACATTGCACATAAATTTTTGAAATGCAAAAAAAAGTTAAAATATACTAATTTAAACATGAAAGAAAGTAGTTGTGATTTAGTTGTAAAAATATGTTTTATGTATTTAAAACATTATGTACTTATTGTGATAGAAAAAAATACTTTTAGTCCTTTGTTGTGTTAATTGGAACCATTTAAAATTGGAGAATAGGCATCCATAAATTATTGTTACCAATATTGTATTAAAAAAAATATATATATATTTGTATGATGTTTTAAATCTACTCTGCCGTAGTTTAGACACCTCCTTAAGGTGCGTAACATTCAAGGTAAAATTGTTCCAGGCTGCTACTTACAAAATTGTTTTTTGCGAAATCCAAAATTTGAATTCAGATTTTTCCAAATGACGTACAACTGTACATAGCTTTTTTTTTTGGAAACCATATGAAGTTTTAAAAAGATTTTTTCGACATTTTAAAAATGTTACACGCCAATATGAATGTCGAAAGTTGGAGTCAACTACACACGATTTTGAGTATGCAAGCATGTATATATCATATTTTTGCTTTCAATTAAGACTTATCACAAATTTTTAGAATAATTCAATGTTACAGCCTATACAATTATACTGAATCAACTATAGCAGTGCCTATTTAAACTGAGTCTTCAAGACAACTGGTCAGTACTACTGTCAGCTAAAACAATTTCTTAAAAGTATGGAATGGCAACTAACGTTGGATTTAGAAAAGCTTGGAACATTTGAGCATTTAATATTCGATAGTTTTTTTTAAACAACTCTGTTTCTTCAACAATCTTTAAGTATTGGGCCAAAAATTAAAGGTTCTTGGAGTATTCATAATTTATACAGTAACAGAACCATTAACTTATAATACAAGAATTTTTACGACAGTTTGTCAGGGAAATCAAAGTTGTATATTTTTTAATGAACTACCTTCCTGCATTCATAGCAAAAGCAAAAAAACAGTTGCAGCAAAGTAGAGAATCATAGTATCATTAAAATGGTACATACGTATGATAGATATAAAATGGTTACAGCTATAATTCTGAAGGTATGATAACAGAGGAGAGTAATCGCTACGACTAGTTTTAGAGTAATTTGACATTTTCTTAACTATTTTATTAAAATTGTAACAAAACATAATTAGTCATTTAATATTTTTATTGAAATACAAAAGTTGAATGAAACACTTTAACATTTCCTTAATGAAATAAAATATCCAGTACACTCTAAGTTTATTAATTTAAAGATAGTCTTTTGATCTAACTTATATTTCAGATATTAAATATTTTATTCTTAATACTATATTTGGATTATAATCAAATCATATTGTTTTAAATAAAAAAATTCAACCAAGAAAAAATCTTAGTACATTTGTAGTTGAAAAAATTATACAAAACGAAATATAATTTAAATAATTATAGTTTACTGTCCTTTATTTACTGCGATCAATGACAATAAGAAACTGTAGTAAACTCGTTGGTTTTCTCCGCAGTGCAACGCGCCTACAGAAGCATAACTTGAAAAAAAAAAAAAAAAAAAAAAAAAAAAAATTCGATTTTGAACTTCGTGGAAAAATTAAAAAAAACTTTATAAATAGTCTTTCAGAACTTATGAGCAACGTTAGCGCGGCGGGGACTCTAATACTGGATCTCTTGCACGTAATTTTTAGCGCCTTCAATTAGAAAGGGTTATGACTACGCTAAACTGTAAGTATCCTGGTAAGCTTCATGTAAACTCATACAACCACATAATATTATGTATGGTTTTGACTTTACATATTTATTATTTTCTTTCTACAACTTTATTAAAGCTTCATTGTAACCCCTTATATAATATTGAAAGAAGTAATAATTTTCGTATTAATTACTATCTTTACTACTATCATAATTGTCTACGCTTCAGTGTAATAAAATTAATTTTTTGCCGCAAACACAAAATTCCAAGCGTGTGTATTAAAAAAATTAGCAACTTACTTTAGTTATAAAGTAAACTTGCTTTCGGCTTGACTAGGAATTATCTATATACAAGCAATGAGTTTAGGTTACTTTTTGGATTAGGCACGTGATTTACTATGATGTACGTTTTGAACAACATCAATCAAGCATAATGTTTTTTTGAGTCCGTCACAATTAATCATTGCATAAGCTAAAGTATAAAATTGGCTTAGATTAGCAGATATGATTCAAATAATAAGAAGCTGTGCTAAAGAGGAAGCACAATCCTATAGTTACCCTCCAACATTTTTACAACAGAGGAGCGGTGTTGGCTTAATGATGAGCATGACAATCACAGAAACAACATTACTATAGGAGATAAAATTTTGATTCCTTGTGACATAAACTTAGTTTTTTATAAACGACATTTTACCACACTGATTAATACTGATTAGTTATAAACTGTTTTAAAAGATTCAACGTTTAATCACGGTATGCGGGAAGCGTTTATATGTAAGCAATACACGCAACTTGTATAAGTTAGATGTATGTATGGTAATTCAACAGTTGCATCTAAAAATTTATTTCACACGTGAAGGGTTATGATAAATATTTAATAATATAGCCTTTAAAAAGTGCACTTTACAAGTAAGTATTACGTCAAAAAACTGTCGGGAGCACCGGGCCACTGGCCTAAGCAATAGGACTATCACAATAAGAGCAATTTTCATTACTACGTCAGGAGAGCTGTCCCTTGACATTTTAGAGCAACTGCTCGCATATGCCAAAGTGAAAAAGGTGGAAGAGCAGCTCCATTTGGTAGAAAAGAAGCTCTACTAAAGCTATGATGGCGTAGCTTTTCTAAGAAACATCCCTACCAATTCTCTTTTACAAGAGTACACGCAGCGCTAGTCGATAACACTCAAGTAGTCCAACTGCAGCAGGTGACGACAGCATTTAGTATTAGTACAAGCAGTGATTGTTGAACCTTCAGCTGTACAAGTAGCACACAAAGCGCGTATAAATTTACCAGGAATCAGTTCGATATTCTTCAATCGCCGGTGTCGACTTTGTTAAAGGGGCAGGATTTTGAACGATTGTTTGTATTCAAATTCTTGTTCTAAATTATCATGAGTAGTGTCAGAGATCGGGAGTATACTGTAGAAGAAGTATACTCATACATTCAAGACAGAGGAACTTGTGGTTCGGGTTCACTGTCTATTCTTCGTGCAACCTGCAGTGATAAAAGGCTCATATTACCGATCCATCAGAGCTACGATGACAACAGTCACTCGAACGATAAAGTACACGAGGTAAAAGACCATTTCCATACTTAAGGTGGCTCATCATTCTTATACTATCTGTTTGTATGACATTAGACTATCACACATGAAAACATTGAGTAGCAGGCTCGATATGCATACCCACAGGTACAAATCCGCATTTTTATGTGCTGAGGTTAGCCTCCGGTTTCGGATTTTCAACACGTCATGTATTTTTTTCCGCTTGGTGACCTTGGACTTACGCGATTTCATTAGAAAGAGGGATATTAAAACAATCTGCTTCCAGTTTTTGTAGCATGTGGCTTGACTTTTAGCCTAAAAAAGCTATAACATTCGGTGAAAAAGTTAAAATGCCTCATAGACCAATGCTAAAATTTCAGATTTTAAATGTGTTTTTCATTTGATTTTGGTCGTGTTACGTGGATTTCTCGTCGAAGGAATAAGTAAAAGCGCGACTTATGATTAACTTATACTTTATTAGAATACTTTGTATTTGAGGGAAGTTGCACGTATATTCTAGTCTTGCGGACCTGGTTCTTTCGCTCTCGCGTCTCTAGCTAATCTCCCCTTTTTTCCGTTGATTCGTCTCCTTTCCTATGCCGTCTTTTCTCTACCTTTTTGTGCCCAGGCTAGTTGAGGCACACGCACACATGGGTACATGCTATGGTACGTAAATTTTGGCAACATACCCTGAAATTTACACTGTACATTCAATGAGTGTTATTGTACCATAAATTTCAATGTGGGTGAAAAAGCTAGACTTTCAAAAACGTGATGAGCCACCTTAGTTAACACTGTATTTTTCTAATTTAATCAACGAGGGTTTTTGTAGGAAGATTTTTATAAAACGGTAGACTGCACAGGATTTGCTCTGAAAGAAATTAAGGTGTTCGTAAGTATATTTTTCTTTTATTCGTCATGCATCTAATTTAGATGATAGATATGAAAAAAAAATATTAATAATAAAAATGACATATTATCAAAAGCAAAGCAAAAACTTGATAAATTTTGTTTTGATTATAGGTGGAAGACGGATTAATTGTAGTTGAGGCCATTCACGACAAAGTGCAAGATGAGCACGGTAATGTCTATAAAAATTTGTCGAAGACATTTCCCGTCTCTGAAACCTACGACTTTAATGGTGCTAAGATAACCTTAGGCTTAGATAGTGCCTTAACTGTGTATATTCCTTTTAAGAATGAGCCATTCGTGAATACAAACTATACTACCAACAACCCGTCCAACAATGAACCAACTGGAGAAAACTAACTTCAGTAAGGAGAATAATGTTTTAAAAGTGTTTTGCAATTTTATACTCTTAAAGTTTGAAATCAATAATAAAAGCTAATTAGAGCATTTTTAACTTTTTCTGCTGTCAAGAAATATATGCATTTTATGTCGTCTGTATACACAAGTTTCATGCAATAAAAACACTTTTAATAGTAGTAAAATTTTTTTGTGTGTATTAGTAAATCCTCTTACAGTGCATACCGACTTATTTATTCCCGATTTAATTTTTTTTCAATGTTTTCCATAGTCAGATGATTGCACAAAATTGTTTATAACATGTTTTTAATGTGGGACACAAGAAGCTTTTTCTAAAAAAAGGCAATATATATCCATAAAAAAATTCTTTAATTATAATATTTTACACAAAAAAAAAAAAAAATGCGACGACCATTATAAAGTAACAGATTCATACAATTATTTCTGTTACACTATAATAGAATAATATGCGTACATTATATTCTAAGGCAAAAACTATCGAGTCAACAGAAGAGGTAGTCTAAACTTATTGATTGAAAGTGTACCATAAAATTCCAAGTAAGGTAACATGCTCGGATTATTTGATTAATTTCACACGATTCTAAGATGTATATCATGGTACAAGGATGTAACATAACAAGGAGTGGCCTTGTCTACCACTACCTCTGTGGAGTTATTACTATTCTTGTCATCATTATTGCTGTTATAACTTTTTCAAAAAAACAGTACTCTTAATACATTAGGTTTCTGAGAAATTAGGGGTGAATGGTACAGTTGTTGACCTCCCGATAGTGATTGACTGCCCCATGCATTTTTAGGTAGAACCTTTATATATAGATATACAAATTATGAAGAGGTATTTTTAGATTTTTCGGTGGCTAGATTTCAATCGTTAGGTGATAGTCACCCACTATACTTCATTGAAAAATTGGTTGCATATTTAAAAGAAATAGGAGTTATATTTCGCGAATTAAAATTCTTTCATCGGCCAATGAATGTCGTGAGATTCATTGTACTAAAATAAAAAAAAAAAAATGATTTTTTCAAAGAAAGTTGCAATCGTAAATTATTTAAATAACTTGGAAATTTTAATGTACGTCGTTATCTGGCGTACGCACATGGTTTAACCAAAACAAAAGATTACTTTATTTTTATACACAAGAATTTCAGTAAATACATGAACTTTTTGTAATTGATATAAAATAGCAAGTAATTTTTAAGATCATACTATGTGCTCATCGGCCGTACTCGCTATTAATATTAGTAGCCTTACCACGATATTTGAAACTTCTTGCAATTTAAAAAGTTTACCATGAGTGTTTTTTCATTTTTTTGTTTTTCCTTTATCGAAGCTCTTGAAATATACACGTATTCTGTGTGTAAGATACGTAAATAAAGTAATTTACGACTGGGCTTGACAAAATAGCTGAACAGAGTATTTCTTGTAATTGACATTCTCATCAAACGTTGATGAAAATTTTGAGTGTCACTTTATGCTTTATGAATGAAAATGCAGGAAGGAAGTATTTGTGGTAGCTGTAACGAGTAGACCATAGCAAGATAAAAACTTATCTCCTAACTTCAATTTTAAATGTTATTTAGCTTTTAAGTGTACAATTTTAGAAGTGATAGAATCCAAGAAGAAACGAAATGGTGTAAGCAAGGCTATATTTTTTTCTCCAGAGATTCAATAATGATTTTTGCAAATCCTGGAACCGCTTACACGAGTGTAAAATATTCATTGATAAAGAACGAGAGAAAATCATCAGGTATATAGCTCGGATTTAGTTGCACCTAGTGAGCAATGGGAAGAGCACGAGGGTACGGTGTTTTACAAATAATAAATACAGCTGCTCATGCCGGTCTCTGATCCTATAATACTTGTCTTCCTTCTCGCTTGTATTCTCTGACTATAATGATGTGGAAACCAACTTGTTTCGTACACGTATAGAATGATGTCAAAGATGAGTAAGCCAGGGTTGGTCAGTTGGAAGGGATACCTGCACTGTCCTGACGATTGGAGATAAAGAAAACGGCCTTGGTGTCAAACTAATCAGGCTATATTTTTTTGGTGGAAAAAGATATGACGTGTAATAGGACATGTGCCTCGAGTAGCATAGTCGTAGAGAATCCGTTGGGTGTGACTATGTGTCTTTAACACGAAGAGGTACGCAATACTAAAGAGTATGGAGGAGTTGCATAGCTGTAGCTGTTACTATCCTCGTTTGATTTACTTTAACATCAAAAATTAGAGTAAGCGATGCTATGTAATTGTGGGTATTGTAGAGAACTTTTGTCTCGCGTGAAACGCCGAAATATTATACAAGACTTTGTTTATTTTAGGTTTTTTGAGTCGTAAATATCGAGGTGAGTCCGTATTTTATCGTATAAAATAATTAATGCTCTGGTAGTAACACTTTTGCCATAAAGTACAAGGACTAGTGCTCTTTCTTAGACAAAAATGTATTGAGTCCTCTGTACTGAACAAGTATGAGGTATTATTCTCTAAATATTTATTATTACTTAATATAGAATAAAACAAAAAATAATTTAAAAGACATAAGTTATTCTGAAAAAAGTAGCAGCTTTTGTATAAGAAATGAGACTTAAATATGATGATCAATTGAAAATTGCATATTATCATTCAATCTATTTTTCTACAAGCGTTTCTTGCGATAAAAATCACATATACGCCCAATGGAATATACTGCTCACAACGATGATAAAGAAAAATTTCATATTGATAAATAAATTAAAGTCATTAATATGCTATTACGCAGAAAAGCCCACATTTCCGTGTACATCTGTAATTTAATGCTAATAAAGCAATGCATTTAAAATTAAAGATAAGCTATTACAAAAGCGTGAGATAAAATAATACACCATCGTTGCTATTCGTTTATGTTACAGTGGATTACGCAGATAGAGGATTTGGATTAGAGATCCTGAGGGAAAGTTGGAGTCTGCAGAAGAATTCTCAGATATCCTTCCACCACCAGCCCATGACAGAAAGATCCTCTTTCCCACAATCGAAAATTTATCTATGTATAACCGTTTTGTAAAATTGTAAGGAAGAGGTCTCACTGTAATTTGTAGAACGAAAGTTATCGACACAATAAATAACGAATGGACTAAGAAATGAATAACTCCCTTGATAAAAGTTATTCGGAAGTCAAAAAAAAAATTACTGTAGACCCTATATTTTTGGCAATAAGTAATTTTTATTTCAATTATTTTTAAGTTTCTAGAGATTAATAATTTCATTTTTGTTTTTTTATTTTCTAAGACCAATTCTATAGGGTTAAAATTAAAAAGTGACTTCAATGGCATTTAACTTAGGTTAATAATATTCAAATATATATAGTTAATAAAATATTTAGATCTTAAATATTGTTATAAAGTGAATTTAAGCACTCAAAATGTCTAGCTATCTATCAAAGTGTGTAATATATCTGATGTACTACTTGGAACAAGATGTTTTTTCCTCTTAAGTAGTTTGCAGAACTTATTTCTCTGATTTGTATTTGCAGTTTTACAATGATTGTTGATCTTAAGTATTGTCACTGTTTCATTTCCATTCAGAGATCTACTACCTTCTTCTTTAATGCAGAGTTGCTTGACCATTATTAAAATAAAAGTCCATTTTTTTTTCTTTTTTCGCCAAGTTGCAATTAAGTAAGGATAATCAATTTTACAGGACATTTTTTCCCATTTCTTTCAAGTATCCACGAAAGCTGAGTATTTTGTAATAGTCTCATGTCAATAGATCAATGGATAAAAGGATATAAATGTACGACTCATTTCACGCTAAATTTATCGTTACAATTGTTAACAAACAAGTTGCATATGAATTAACCAGATGTACAACACAATATCTTTAGTGCACGAAATCTCGTATTGCATCATAATTCCATAAATTTTGCGTGAAACTTATTCGCTATGCGCCTATGTCAGGTGGCGCCGTCGAGTGAGAGAAACTGTCCCTCGCTGAGATCGCCATAATGTACAGGGCCTTATAGGAAAATTTTTTAATAAATCTAAAAATAGGTTATTAAGAGTGAATTGACCAAATTAATCAGTGATTTGAGTGTGTATTATGTTAGTGTATAGTTATAAATTTTGTTTGGGGTTGTCATGTGTACTACAAGATTGTAAAAAACAAAAACATAGATTGCGATTGTGATAATACAGCATATATGAGTGCATATAAATGCTTACGCTTATGCAAAGCTTAAAGGCACAGAAGTAATTTACGGAAACGTAATATAAATGTGTAAAAGTTAACCTAACCTCTCATTAGTGTATTTACGTTTATTGAACACTGCGTTGTCAGAAATAGATAAATGTTAGCAGTACTTGTATTTTTCAAGCTTCACGTAAGTGCAAGCATGAATATGCCCTTATATAAATATGCTGTGTTATTACAGTCGCAATCCATGTTTTTATTTTTTCCAATCTTGTAGTACACATGACAACACCAAACAAAACTTATAACTGTACACTAACATAATACACACGCAAATCACTGATTAATTTGGTTAATTCACTCTTAATAACCTTTTTTTAGATTTATTAAAAAATTTTTCTATAAGGCTCTGTACATTCTGGCGATCTCAGCAAGGGACAGTTTCTCTTACTCGACGGCGCCATCTGACACAGGCGCATAGCGAATAGTACAGGAAAGCAAAGGCACAAAAAAAGACGAGTAGTTCGTGTAATTTTTTATTATTTTTGAGCACGAATTTATGTCAAAATTATTGGTGTAACAATCGAGATGTCAGTTCGTAATACAAGTACATCGTGCTTTTTCCTCACTGGAGACAATCGATCGCATATTTTTAAAAAACATCATTTACAAACAAATAAAAAATCATACACGATACAACATTGTAAACAACACACAAGATAACATTAGTCGTATTCGGTTGCGATAGTTTTCTCGTGGTATAGAAGTATTTTTATTTTTATAGTCAGAAATGGCGCATAAAAACACTCTCGTTATAAGATTTTTCGTATTGCATTTTTTATAATATCCTGAAAACGCTTTTATTTTTCACTGAACTCATATACGCAATAATTGCCTTTGCGCAAATAAGAAAAATTTGGACGCCTATGTACGAACAACTTGATCTTGCGAACACTCACACATGCGGGGATGTGATAAGTTACGAGGTATCGTAAGAGAGAATTTTTTGATTTTATTCAGTTCGAAATATCAGCAGTTTGTTTAATATTTATAGTTTATTGTTATAAATACGTAATAAAAAAGCTTCCACTTAAGCGTTCAACATAGTTCTTTATAGCAGTAAGTGGTAAGCTTTTAATTCTTTTCTTGCGATTAAAGGTCATCAATTAATTACGTAAGACTTATAAGATGAAGCTAAAACTGTATTTCATCGTTATTGAATTAAAATTTAACGATGTCAAAAAACAAAATCTGTTTACTGGCAAATTGGTGAGCCACTGATATTTAAGTCAATTTACGAACATGTACTAAATTGAGTTTGCGAGACATAAACCACACCAATTAAATTTTCTCGTTACTCAAGGCAGTAAACTAACAAAGAGTATTCAGTATTAGAGGAAATTAGTGATTAAATAAATTTTGTCTTTAATTACGATCGAAAATAAAACTGACGGAAATATAAATAACTACAATACGAGTAAACGGCTTTGGTACACCTTTCGAAAGTATCTTTCATATTTTTAAATTATTCATCTGGCGCTTAAGTGATCTCAAATTTATAAACGCCAATAAACTTATCTATCGTCTTTTTACGAGATATTTTACGATGGAAAAACAAATTATGAAATGGGGATTCAGTGGAAAAAAAGCGTTGCAGGCATATTTCGTTTGCAGTGCGTTGCCGTAATGATTTTTCTTACGCGCTCACTCATTTTATATACACGTGGAATTGGGCACTCACAAGTAAATATCGTTACTTAACAATTATTCAGTGCATTTTTAGTTTAATAAATAAAATATCTGGAAGATTTAAATAAATCTTTAAAAATCATTGATACCATAAAACTCTGTCCATTCATAAAAAAAAATAGGTTTAATGACCAGTATAATTTACTAATTGGTTTAACTTCGGTTTTTCAAATATAAAAATAAAAGTTTAAATAAAAATTTTTGAATTTTCGGGAATGACACTGTGAAAATGCGAATAACCTTTTATAGCTACAATACAAAAAAATAAAAATGGATGTTCCATGACTTATAAGAATGTATATTCGTTATAAAAAGAAACTGATTTCATGTTCATTATGATTATCGAATTATTTTTACGTGTTGAATCAGGGAATTTTATATAATTCATTTAGTTCATTGACATGATTTATTAAATTTTTTTAAATTCTTTTCAAGAGCTTAAAAATATTTTTTCCGTAAAGTTATACTTATAATAAAAACTAATAATATTGAGTTATTATGTGGCTAGTGATGAGTGAACGATTTTTATAAAAGCATTTTTTTTACTCATTATATTTATTGTAATAAAATTGATTGTATTAAGTCAATTTTTAGTGAAGTTTTTATGCAACATTTGTGTGATAAGTTGTAGAAAAAGTATCGTTAAAGAGTTCCTCTATCCTTTGAAAGATTGAATCGTGAATTCGAAACTCATTAGCGTATTCGTGGTAACGATGCGTACCCTAAGCTTTGAAATAAGTGGTTTATGTGTGATGTATGAGTATAATGATAACAAATATCGTTGCATTTATCTTATTGAATCTATCGTTGTGATAAATAAGTGGTTTAAAAAGATGTTGATATTTATTTGACAGATTCCATTATGTGACGTATTATTCTCTTAAAGCATGACTCTTAAAGTCTAGTAACAGTAATAATTTATTGCCCTGCGGCTTAACGATTCACGACCGTAGCTCCAGAGGGAATTGGTATTTTTCAATTTTACATTAATAATAAAAAATCTCAATATTTAATATTAACAACGGTTGTGACGTGAATATTTAACACCGATTTTTTTGCTTGTATCACGTGCATTTTTTCGTTGATAATTATATCTATATCGATGTATTAAAATTATTTACCTATTTAATGGAAAGGCTGATCTGAATATCTATGTTGTCTTAGTAAATAAATGTTTTTCTGAAAAAAATGATAAGCCCTATAATGAGTGAATATTTTTTGAGTTCGTTTACAAGCATTTTCGGATTAGTTAAAACTGTATAAATTATTTACATCGTATCATGCATTACATATGAAGTTGTGTAATATATCGCTGCAGTCTTTCAATTAAATTAGTTATGCTGTTAAATCGAAAAAATTATTGCACAATTTCGTGAAATATTCTTTTTAGATTGAAAATTGAATTGTTCTGAGAATGTTTGGTCAATGCATTAAAAATCCACTACAGCCTTCCACAAAACATCTACCATTTTATAAGCGTTGCACTCTTCCAATTTTTTGCTTTTTGCTAAAATAATTCATGTATATTGTGAAAAACATTTACCGATAAGACGCGCATCTACTGATTTTACTACTTTAACAAGCAAACATATCACGAAAAAAATGGAATATCTTACGAACAACACAAACTATTGTGCAGCACGAATAAAGAGAATTTGAAAATTAGTGCAAACTAGAAAAATCAACTATGTCAACAACTTTTCTTACATAGAGCTAGAGATGTGTTTTAATTGTCTATTTTAATTTTCAGAATCCTTAAATTAAGAAATTGAATACAATTAATTTAGTTAAATTAATTAAAATTATTCATAGTGTACACTAGTTAATTAATTTATAAAAAAAATTTTTATGTTTTGACTTAGATAATGTTATACCGTACTTATTGTAGTTGTGATAGTTTTTTTTTAATTATTATTTTAAATACATTTTCTAATACTTTATTGGACTATAATTGTTTCTGACTTTATGAAACTTGAAGAAAAAAATAAACTTTGGCGAGCACGAATGGAGAGTAGAACTTTCATTTGTTTATGCAATAATACAAATCAGGTATTCGTTGTTGCTTGTTTGCGTACAAAAAAGGGTCCGACCCTCATTTCAGAAAGAAAAAATGAAAAATCATAACAAGAAAAAAAAAGAATGTCAAAATAAGTTGTCATGGTAACGAGATTCGATCAAAGCGAAAGTAAAAAGGCGACTTGATTCGGTCGAACATCTGCGTTTAAGCACTCTGCTCTCTCGCTCCATGGTCCTCCTCTTTTATCAACAACTAAGGTGACTGGTTAGAAAGAAAAGAGTGTCCCCGACCAGCCCTTATTTGAATGATCGTGACACGACCTTCACCACGACTTATCTAAGCGTGTGAGGAGTCGTTTACTTGTCTCGATCTATACTGAATAGTTAAAAAAATCAAAAATACAGGCAAACGCTTGACAACGTATATAAATAATAATGAAAACTTAGTTTGTAACAATAATAAATGAATAAATACGCTGTAGTATGAAAAAAAATTCTTAGATTTTTTTTTTGTATATGTAAACTTATGTCTTTTGTTTGATATTTTTTAAATTACTTAATTACTTTTGTTTTAAAGTTTTTGTTATTACAAAAAGTATACTGATAAAGTGCAATAATAAATTCCTTTTCAAACGTACATTATCCCAGGGCTTTATAAATTTATTATATATTTAACACTTTTAAGTAACACTCTTAAGACTTAAGATATAAACGGTACTAAGGATAATGCAATTTAGAAAATTTTCTTGATACTTTTATAATTTTTCTAGTTTACTCAAATATTTTTTTTCTCAATTTTCTTAGAAAAAACAACTTTCAATGAAAATAAAAAAAGTAGGACAAATTTTTATCCGTTTGCAATCATGAAAAAATTTTAATGTATAATTTTGAAGTTTGATATTGTTATTGCTTTAAAAACAAATCTTGAATTTCTTTCTCTAGGCAAATAAAAAAAAAAAAAATATTTTTTAACCGAGTACAAACTTTAGAAATGACTTAACACTTACAGTTTATTTCTCTATTAAATAAATTAAAGTTTCGTTAAGTTTTTGTTTTAAAATAAGAAAGAAGAATAAGTATATAATTGTAATACATACATTTTTAAACTTCAGAAATGTTATAGGAAAGTGACATTAATCAAAAACGAGTTTCTCACATTATTCCGATGTTTTTAAAATGTTACAAGCTGATCAGAATTTAAAAAACTCGGAGTCGACTACACATGATTTTGAGTATCTGAGCATGCGTGCATCGTATTCCTACTTCAAATTTTAACTCATCAGAAATTTTTAAAATGAATTATTGTAATTACTACAACTATTGATATAATTATTACTGCTATATTTTCCATTATTACTCTCATTATTATTATAGTTATTATTTTTTATTATTATTGAAAGTAACACTATAATACCCAACGCATTTGGTTTGCAAGGAATAATCTTATTTGAAAAATTAATTATTCAGGAGGGTAGAGCTAGTGATTCTAAATCTAATTGATGGCATATAATATCACTGCAGAATAAAATTTTAAATCCATCTTGCTAATACTTGTCTAATGCGCAGTGGTTGATTAAATCATCATTAAATAATTTAAAGGTATTTATGAAGGCATGTAGTTCCCGTTAATATTTGACATAACTCTATAAATGTATTTTTTAGTTCTTAAAAATTTTAACTTACAAGTGTATACAGCATTATCGCTTCAAGTGACAAAAGTCTGTTATAAGCTTTTGAAAAAAAATTATTTTGCACGATATGGTTCTATTACTTTTCGTAAACATCCACCAAATACTTTAAGTCTCAATATTTCGTAAAATGTCTTTTTTTTTCAGAAAACATGATAAATTTAGGGGATGTCAGTAAAATAATAAGCAGAACTTTAACAAACGATTAGTTTTAATATCTAAATTACATACTAAATAAACTCTCAACTTTTGTATCGTAGATAAAAATTGATACAGGAAATCCTGAGAAATGGTTAATTATGTTCAAATACTGTTTAATTACTACACTCTAATGCTCCTCGTGAAGGGGCTGGGCGACCTTTTCGTAGCAAATTTACTTATTTTTTCTTTACCCCCTTTCTGTAATAGGAGGATTCTCATTTCTTTTTCAAAGCATTCACCCATATATACAGCTACAAACATTTTTTTTTCAGTTTGACAAATTGTCTTGTCTCAACAGTTATACAGATTAAATATATTATTCTATATATGGAAACGGGGTCTGTAAAGCCACTTTGGTTGGTTTGGAAATACTCTCATTTAAATTTTGATTCTGCATTGACTGCCTTAACTTTAACACCTGAAAATATTATGATCATTTTTTATTTAGAACTAACAACGACTCAAAGTGTATTATAAAACTGTATTAAGACTGTATATTAATAGTTGGCAAAATAATAACTAGTAATGTATAAAAAAAGTTTATGTCACAATTAAATTGTATATAAGTTTGACCCAAAAATAAACAAATAACGTTTAATGAAAAGATTTTTTGAAACAGACCTCTAATAAGATTATAGCTTCTTTATTTGTAGATTAAAAAAAGTCTAAATGCTTTAACTGCTGAAAAGAATCTCCTGAAAATATTTTTCAAACAAACGTTGCATTGTCAAAAGTGTTCAGCAACTAAAACTTATCTAAACAAAAATACCGAATATGCAACCTGACGGCTAAACACCCATGTCCGATACATTCGATCAAATATTGCGTTGACTCTTTTTTATCTTTCTAAAAAGATAGGGTGAAAAAACGGCCTCGGAGGCAGCACTAATAACTACGTCCTTGTTCAGTCGATTAGGGCGTATAAAAGGGCATGGGATATTAAAAAATGGTATAGATAGTTCGAATAATACGGAACCAACAGAAGCGTAACTATTACATAAAGTCTTGAAAGATTATTTCTGACCGTATGCACGGGACATTGAAAAATAAAAATTTAAATCTGATTTTAATTCACATACTGATAGGGAGCTAAATAATGGCATTAAGATATTTTATAAAGATTGTATGAATTGGGAAAAATGTAATAAATAAAAAAAAAACATTTCTTATAATTCAGATTCAGTTAAAAAAAAATGTCTAATCTATATGACCACAAGGTATTATTTATCAACGTATATATAAAATAGGGGTGCCTCATGGCAGGCCGCAAATGCAATCAGTGTTTTATTATTATCTTAGTCCTTAAATATACGTGGTTATCTGAGTGTAACTTCAAACCTTCAAATGTTGTAAGCAATCACTTTGAAAATGACGTACTTTTAGTACGCCAATTAATTTGGCGTACGCACGTGGCTTAACTAAAATACCTGTATTGCTGTTAATAACATGAGGCTTTACTGTAACTTCGGTTAGTTCAAAAACATCAGCATTTGAATGTTCTTTATGCATGGCCCTCCAAAGCTTATTCCACAGCTTGCAATGCTACGAAAATAACAGAAATCTAATTTTTTTCTCTTAAAACTACAATGCCTCAAGAGTGCTTTCGAAAACTGTATCTTATTTTAGCTCAATCTCTAGACAATATTATAAGTAAATAATCGCGGAAATCAAATATCCCTTTTGTGAGAAATGCTCAACATTTCGAAAAAAAGACATCGAAATTACTTAATTATTTATAATATTTATAGTAATGTTTTAAATACACATTGAAAGAGCACTTAGCTGTGTAAAAACAAACGTCAGTATCTTGCAGCAAGCTTTTTTGTCAAGACGCAATCAATAAATTGGTTGAAAAATCGTTTCCCTTAAAACCCGTTCTTTTTATTATAACGAGTCGATAAAAATTTGGAAATAATTTTAATATGTATTTTGATATTCTTAGCAAGTACTAAATATTCTAAAAAAAACTTTTTAAAAAGGTAATTTTACAATTTAATGTACATATTTTTTACTTTGTTTTTTATTCTACAAAGAACTTCCATAGTAATTATAAGAAAGTCATAGATGTTTCTAATAGCATAAAATGCTCAGTGTCTCACTTTTATCTCAGTTTTATTATACACATGGTTATGTGAGTGAAGCTTCATACCTGCAAAGGTTGCGGATCGCCAGTTCAAAAGTGATGTACTTTCCGTCTTCGCCGTGGATTAATATAGGCACGTGGTTGACGCACAAGATTTGTACGGTTTTCGTGGTAACATCCATTATGTAGTTTTCCAAGCAGTAGTATAATAAGAGTTAGGATGTATCCACAAAACAAAATGGCAAACAGAGGAATTACGTCTTGTATACCAATGAAATGAAATGCATTTTTTCATCAGGAATTTCGGTCCTGTAGTTAGTCTGTATTCTTTGCATAATGCCAGTTTCTTTGAATCTGTGAATACTTAACAAAGTTTGTTAGTATACAAATACAAGTTTTATTTATTATAGTCATCGTCATGGTCAGTATTATCATTAGTATTGTTTCCATGACTGTTAGTGTTAGGGTTATTTTTTATTGTTGTCATTATCCTAAGTATTATGTAAAACGTACTAATAATTGAAGAATTTTGTAATTAAATGATATTTCTTCAAACTCAAACTCCCATACGTCGTACTGCCCAGAGAAATGCTTGCTAGTTTGCAAGGTGGCTCCTTGTCTATTTTATCTAACATTGATGAGAGTGCAAACAAGGCTACTTTTTTGGAGCAGACCTGAAATAAAAATATATACGTTTTATTACAGTGACTGCAAATTTTTATACCTGATAGGCGAAGAAGATGTGTAGATTTTCAGGATCAGACATAAAATGAATTATTAAAAATATTAGTTCATGTTGTTTTTCCTGTCTTACTATTTATACAAAATTCACTCCCCACAATATCTTTCGGCACTTAACAATAGAGTACGAAATTGTAGGGGCATTCAAGAAATTTTTCAGTAAGAATGACTTAATAACACTAATTATGTGTTTTTATCTGTATACACACACACACAAACACACACACACACACATTTATATATATATAAATACATCTATTCACCGATATAACTGCCAAAGTGATGCATTTGGCGCTAGTGTCAGTAATTACATGTATTTTAAATGGGATTTTGGTATCGAAGATCTCATTTTTGGCGTATATGCAACAGAGTAAATACGTAAATTTATTTTCTTTCTAACAATATTATATTCGACCGTTTACCTAATCTTAACGGAAGAAAACAGTATGATATATGGTATCACAAATTGAACAATAAATATAAATATGTATATATATATATATATATATATATATATGTATATATATATAGATTATCAACCTTATACCCCCAATTTTTGAATCATAAAATTCTCCACGTAAGCTTTACTTGTCTTACTAATCAGATATGCAAGCTTGACAGAAACCATATTAAGCGTGTTGTTCTACAAGTATTTTTGTACTTTATGAAAAAATTTCAAAGAATTTTATCACACGAATATTGCTTTAAGCAGAAGAAGAAGAAGAAAAAGAGAAAGAATGAAGAGAAGAAAGCGTATCCGTTAAAAATTGACACATTTTTTAAAATATATTACAATCAAATTTAACTAATGCCCAATGTGCACTTGAACCATAAATTTGAGCAATCGATTGTTAAAGTAGTCGTGATACAGTTTCAATTAAAAAGATTTTATTTTTTTACGAGTACCCTCCGAATATTAAAATCTACTGGTTCGGGAATGCTTCGTTGATCCAGACTTGAGGTTCTCCCAAATCAGCACATGTTTGCTACCCTGATATAAAAGATGGATTCAAGTCAGTCCATTTTAAAAACATTTTGTACTTTCTGTACACAGCCCATGAAATAATTGACTTTTGGGAACCGTTTATTAAAAATAAAAAGGAACAAATTTTAACTAAACATATTTTTATTCATCCTATTATACAAATGTTTACATAAAACTTAAAAGAGAAAAACTTATAGCTAATTTTTTTTTTTTTCAAATAACAAACTGATTTTTTTTTCATCTCAATACACGTATTTGCAAACTTTTTTGTTTGTCCTGTTCAAGCACTTGGAGAATACATAATTTTAAAAAAATTACACATTTCTTTATAAAAGTCATTCTGGTTAATAATTTTACCACTAGGTTATTCAACAATAAAATCCTCCAGTGGGTCGTCATACACCGTGCACGAAAAACTATCCAAAAATGCATCCAGCAGCGATCGTTTTTCTGGTTGCAGATGTTGATGCGTTGATTGGGGCTGCTGGTGCTGCTGTTGTCCTGGCTGCAGGAGAAGTTGCTGCTCTAGTTCAAGTACATTGACTTGGCAACTAAAGTTGGAGCCGTTTACCCGATTTCCTTCGATACTGCTATGAAAAAAACAAAAAAACAAAAAATTTACATCTTAGGAAAAATTTTTCTTAAATAAGATAATATCATGAAGCTTAAAGCAGAAACAAATTGTGTAAGTTTAAAGATTGTAACCTAAGTGCTTTTTTCTTTGGAGAAATTCATAAATTAAGTAAGTAATAAAATTTTGTTTTACCTGGAGTAATGAGCAGCAACAGAAAAATGATGGTACACTTTGTCGGTCGAAGTTAAAGGTACCGTGGCTTTTGAGCTCGTCAGGTACGGCATCTGCTTTGCAACTTCAAGTTGTTGCGCAGCTAAATCACATGGACGCCAAAACGGTCGCTACTGGGTTCCACAACCATGGAATTGCTTTTGTGGCATCCACGATTGTTGTCCCTGCTGGTTCGGGGTGGAAATGGTCTGTTGTTGTGCGGGGTACAGTTGTTCCTGACCAAACAATAGAGGCTGGACATGCAGGGATTCGTAGCTGCTCACAGATCCTGCTGGATCCAGCATAATATGGGCTCTCCGAGCTTTTTTCACGATGTTTCTGCTATCAGGGCTGTCTCTATTTTCTTTCTTCAATTTCGATCGGCGATTTTGGAACCATATTGTCACTTGATTTTCCGTGAGGCCCATCTCTTTCGCCAATTGTAGTCGACCAGCCATGGACAAGAAATTATCAATGTCAAATACTCTTTCGAGCTCCAGAATCTGCACTGAGCTATACGACGTCCTCTTTCGTTTTTTATTTATTGGATCTGAATGATATGAAGACACGTATTAAATTAGATGCATTTTAATATTTTTAAACATAATTATTGAGTGAATGAAATACTTACTTTTCTCCATCTGGTTTTGGGGCCTTAGCTCCTGAGCGGCATTGAATACTTCTTCATACTGCAATTCCACTTTTTCTGCAGAGGTAACTTTATTCTCTACTTTTCGTAAATTTCTCCAATGTAGCTTAAGCAAAGGCTTCGTCGAGAACTTTTGCACTATATTCGAACACACGATTATAGGATCTTGTGAAAGGTTTCAGTCTGAATCCAACTTACAAACTGGACTTTTGCACCAAGGTTAAGGCTTTATATCCCTTTTGCGGTACTTACTGACTAAGGAGCCTTACGCCATTCTTTCTTATCAATGAGTTGAAAAGCTATTGGAAAGCTATTAAATAGGCCCTCCCAAATGTTAATGACTAACCCGTGCTGAGGCTTAAAGTGTTTCTTGGTACACATGCTGATTACTGTATGAGTAATGGTATACCATTTGTATACAAATACGTTACCATCAGACTGCATCGATTTCGTTTATAAGATTTCGATCGTATGCGTTACTTTCTTAGACGAATCAAGAAAGTATTTCACGAAACTGAAACAAAAATAAAATCGAAACATGGCCAATTTATGAAATTCGATAAAAGAAAGGATTCATTTTTTCAAAGAAAATTTGAACTTGATATGTTTGCTGCCGAATCCAATTTCAAGGATCAAATAGGGGTTTTTTTTTTTTTTAATCTTTGACTAGCACGTACGGTTATACCTGTTGATATGACTGTACTTCAAAAATGTAACGATTCGTGTTGATGTAAAATTTGTAATGATTAATCGCTTTGTTTCAATAATCAGCACAAAAAAAGTAAGCTGCTCAGCCACTTTCTCACATTTTTCATCTTTCAATAGACATTTACACCAAAACGTGCTCTTAAATGCCTAAATTTGCCTTTTTCATGTTACTATGTTAAGGTCATTACATTAACTTTAAAATAACTTCAAAATTAGCAAAACAATTCAAATATTATCGATACTTTTTATAAAACAAATCTCCCTGATGTTAGTAAGTTCACCTGATTCGCATCTTCTATTGAAAACAAACTCGCATAGCTGTGCATTTAACTTTTTATTACTGTAAAGCTGTAAATAACATGTATATTTCAACATTATATAGTTGTTTGTGTGGGGCATTCCACACAACCATCCACATCTCCCACTTTACAAAAAAAAAACATAATGTAAAATTAAATCTTCTTTTCCGTTATTTCGACCCATTACATTTTTTGTCTAGACCCCACCACTCGCGCCTACCCCCACTTTTTTATGGACCCTTTCCCACCTCTACAGCTCCTACCGACTACCCACACTGCGATTGGGATTTTTTTATTGGCACCTAAGGGTTGGCACTCAAGTGAAGCGTGCAAGGGGAAAGGAAAATCTATTGAGCTCGTAAAAAAAGTTGCCTTAGTTAAGTACAATATAAAATGATTATTTTTAAAAAATCTGAAACATAATTGAAAAAACTCTAAAAAAATTCTTAGCTTAATGTTTTATTATACAGTTTTTGAAAAATTAGATGCATTTCATAGATATTTTACTTCGTGTAACTTTAGTTCTAGCGTTACAATTTTAATAAAAACGAATTTTGGAAAATTTGCTGACAGATTGGCACAAGTGATTAGCTGATTTTTTTCAGCAGTGTAAGCACTTTCACTTTCCACAGCAGGCTGCGAATCTTGCATGCTGCGGCTTTTCAGGCATTTGGTTGTTTTTGAGCGTTTTTTTAATTGTCAGATCTCAATAGTGCTTTTAAACTAGATGATTTTTTTATTAATAACAATAGTTAAATTATTTTCTAACTAGTCAACACTTTTGTTTAAGAAAACTTTTATACTGTTAACGGCTACGTCAAACTTTTTTTTTTTAACATATAAAATATCAAATTAGTTTTTTTCGTTATAATTTCTCAGTTATAATTTTTTCCGTATCGCATACTTACATTCCAATCAATTTTTACATATTCTTGTAACACTTACATCGTTGTAACATTATCTGTGAGCGGATGAAGCAGGTCACGTAGCCCCCTTTATTAAATGTACAACGAGATCAAGGTTTCTAAGACAAAATTTTTTTTGATTTTATTCGGCGATAAGATGTTCGTCAACTAGTCCATGTTACACACAAAAATGTAATCCGCTACATTGAAAATTACGGAACCAGGCTGAATACTGTTATTTTACTATAATGTATGTCCGATTCTATTCTCAATACATAAGAAGTTTCTATTTGTTACTTAATTATATATTTAATATTCCATTAAGAAAAATCTAAACTAAATATCATTGTACTTGCTTGGCATCGGTTCAGGATGGTTGTTCATAAAGAAAAACAGATTTTGTACTCAATTTAATGTCAATTTTGTTATGTGTTTACAGAATAACGCTGGTCTTTTATCTCATTTTTCACAATTTTGATGACTAAGTTAGTGTGAGTCGTTATTCAGTGAGCTTGAATTCTTCTGTTTTATTTTAAAAAATCATAAAGTAACCAAGACTGTTTTATAAGCCTTTTTGGGATAAAATTTTTCCTCTTTGCCATTTGTGTTGTTTTTCCTCTGATCAATACCAACCTACAGGAGCAGTAAAAGATCTGGTGTGCGTGGTGGGTGCTTCCTACGTGGAATTTTAATGTATGATGAATTCCCCATGTTAAATTGGCGAGCAAGACTTCTACTTTAGACTTTAGAAGGTATATGCATCGTAAAAAAATGAAAGTTTTTATTTGCACATAGGGTGCGAGTAGCAAAATAACTCAGTAATGGCTTAAGTTTCGAAAAACTGTAAATCTATTCTCTTTGTACCTATAAGGATTTATTCTATTCGCCCCGTGCGCAAATGGCCAAAATTGGAACTTCGATACCAAAATCTCGTTTACAATACATCTGTTTACCGATATAACTGCCAAAGTGATGCATTTGGCGCTAGTGTCGGTAATTACATGTATTTTAAATGGAATTTTGGTATCGAAGATCTCATTTTTGGCGTATATGCAACAGAGTAAATACGTAAATTTATTTTCTTTCTAACAATATTATATTCGACCGTTTACCTAATCTTAACGGAAGAGAACAGTATGATATATGGTATCACGAATTAAACAATATATATATATATATATATATATATATATATATATATATATATATATATATGGGTGTGTGTGTGTGTGTGTGTGTAATGAGGTATTATTTGTTATTAAATAACCTCAAATTCGTATTTTAGTTGTACTTTTCTGACATATATTATAAGTTATAAATTGTGAAAAAATTATTGTATACCTTAATTAATAGAGATGTCCACATATTAATTTAAAGTGTTTTTTTAACAATATAACCTCATAAAATAAGAAAAATCGTCATATCTCGCCGGAGAAGCAAAATAGACCAAAAATACATATTTTTTACGGGTATCCTAAAGGGGAAATAAAATATTGAGACGCACAAATTGAGGTGTCATTTGTTATGATTACATAACCTTAAATTCGTATTTGCGGTCTATCTTTATGAAATTGCAGTTATAAATTACGAAAAAATTGCAGTATACTTTAAACATTAATGCATATGTGCGTAAAGAAATTTAAAGCGTTTTTATGACAACATAACCTTAAAAAATTAGAAAAACACCATATCTCGCAGAGAAGCCACATAAGTAGAAAATACCAACTTTCATGGGCTTACTAAAGGGAAAAAAAATCGAAGCATACAATTCGGTTTGATGAAAACATGATTTTCAGCCATTTTAAATCTGAAATGTTTTTCACTTGTTTAATGTTACTGAAAGAAGTTTACTTATTTAACTTGTAGCAATAACACATATGATTGCTTCTCATATAGTTTTCTGTATAAAATGAGTTCAATATTTGATACTTGAAGTTTCACTTCTATCGTGGGTCCCACGACCCGTTTTTTATTAACTTTATTTAATAACAAACAATAAATGATTTTTTAAATGGACATAAATAAGATCATATTATTAATGATAAATATTTTTGTGAACAGTCAAATTGAAATGAAAACAAACAGTCACGAACTTTTCTCGCGACACACTTTTTCCTGCACGTATTGCTTACCTCGATTGATATCCTGGCAGGATCGCCACTTTAGGGATTATCGCGGGTGAGCTAATCCCCAGTGCTCGAGGATGACGGAGGTATGTAGCAGGTCATAAAAAGACAAGTCAGGTCATATAAAACTCTGGCTTTATTGTAGTACAAGAAACTGAAGATTAACTGAATTAAGGAAAGTCGACTTTGCTGGTCGTAGGCGAGGCGCGTGCCGTCGTCGTTGCAGATCGAGAGCCTTCTGTTCCCGCAGCGTTTCCTACCTAAAGGTAGGCGCTGCTGATTGATGCGTTAGTGGTGTTGCACTCTGGCGCGCATTACCAGACCTTACGCAGGATCAGCTGCTGCTTATGGCGCGAAGCTTGTTTTGAGCTTCGGCCGGGGATTGACGACACACATATGCACGGTAGCGTTTACTCGCTCGCTTGCTCGTTTTACGTGTTAACTTCTCATATTAGGCATGCCTAAAGAAGTTTTACTTGAAAATATCTAATGATCGTATTGAATTTTATTGAACATCTCGAGGGTTCTTTTGAGAGAAGAAATTAATTAACAACCGAAGTAAAAACTACAAAAAGTTATGGTGGCACAGGAGAGCGAGAAAGATAGACGACATACCAAACTATAGAGAGCGTCGCATGGACTATAGCGGATAGATTAAATCTCCTTAGTAAGCATCACCTACTGCAATAGCAGCAGCCAGTAGCACTCAGCGTTCATATTTGCAGCGTTATATGTCATGCATTATTCGTGGTATGTCAATCATTTACAAAAATAAATTGTTAGTGTTTGTGAAGTTTGTAAAAAAGTCCTAATAAATCTATATTCTCAAATTAAGCATGTATTAACAAGAAAAATAATAAATACACAGTCAAAATTTTATGACTAAAAATAGTACGTTTTTTGTTATAAAAAACTATTGGTTCAGTTAAAATCATGCCCTTTGTAATAAGAGTTAAAAATATATATCTTTTCGATAAATTTCAAATAATATTAAGAATAGAAAAAGCATATTTTTAGTTTATGTGTTCTCTTATCCAAATAGCCATAATCCGACGAGATCTCGATATGTTTCAAAAAAGTTATAATATGAATGCAATCCTCAAAAGAACATTGGAAGAATCGTCTGGGTACTCGCTTTAGACCAATAAGTCCGCTATCATGAATTCCTGATTGAGGGACCCTAGTGATGGGCCCCCTTGAATGAATGAAAAAATTCGTTTCCAAGGTAAGAAATAAGTGAGCATTGAAATTATTTGCATGATTATATGAAACACAATCATATATTTGGTAATATTACTTTACAAAGCGTCTTCTCTAAGAGGTGACATTGGGAGTATTTTAGACTTAATAGTTTATTTTGTTTTTATTTATGAACAAATTAATAAATTGAAACTTTTTACCTTGTCGACTTCCTAATAATATATTGATTTTTTCGACTATTTTTTGAATTTTTTTATTAGCTTCTACCTGCATGATTGCAATTATTTCACTCTTCATTTTCTCAGTATAATTAATAAATATATTACTACTAGGCGAGCAAATATTGCTGCAACTTATTGTTGTACCAATGCTTCTGTTATAATGAAAGATATTTTTAAGTATGAATTGTAGTGTGAATAAGAAGTTGATAGAACAATGTTTTTACCTGGGTTCATGGAATGTGAAGTTTTTCAACGTTATCATATAGTTTTTAAAGTCTACTTCTATAGAAATGTGAGTTTTGAAATCGTTGAACTGCGTTCTGTAAAGGCCAGTGCAAGGTACGAATAATATTCTCCAATAAATATCATAGTCCATCTTAAAAAAAAAATGAAAATAAATGACAATAATAAATTATTAGTTTTTGCGTGTTATATGATAATACCAGAATTCCATAAAAATTATTATTGGTTCAAAATAATCTAGTAAGTTATTACATAGCCTTCTTATGTACGTACTGTAATTAAATTATCTTATCAAGCAACTTTTTTATAGTAATCATCAAAGATATATATATACATTAAAAACTTTATCTTAAAATCTGACACAACTTATTATTATTAATGAGTCTGTGTATGTATAATATTATAACTTTTGTAAATACACTCACACCTAAATCATTTTTAAGTGATTAACGTATACTTACTTGAATATGATTCCAACCAAAATTTAAATTAATCGTTAACGTATCATCGGTGTAGGAGACTAAACTATTATCAGTACGCTGGATTTCTGATGTTTTACTCATGTAGCCTTTGGTAAAATAATAGGAGTACTGTTTAAATAGTTTAAACTGTTAATACGTAGAACGAAATATTTTTTGACAACTAATAAATTTTTTTTAAATATTACGATATATATAGTTCTATTCAATTCTGGTAGTTTGATCGGATCAGAAGTTGCTAAAACTTTTCGGATCAATCCAATATTATCATCAATCATGTTATTTAGACTTGCTGTAAAAAGTGTATCTTTGCTGAAAAAAAAGAAAATAATAACAATAATTTAAGACACTTTCTGCGGTTGTACATTATTCCTGATGTTAAATTTTAGTTAATAAAGTAATATGAGTTGCATGATTCACAATGTTTTTCTATCTAAGTAAAGTGTTTGCGAAAAATTAATTTATCTACTAAAACTAGTGTAATTCAAATTAAACTCACACTATGTTTCTTGTATTTATTCTCCAAATATTATTCTGGCTAGCATAGCTTAATCCTACTAATAAAAACAAAAGAAAATATCCGATGTGTTGTAACATGTTGATTGTTAAGACGTTAACTGGTCACTAAAATCTCGTAATCAACTTCTTATTTTATTAAATTGTCAAGGTAGCATTTTTATCAAATTTATTAAGAGATTTCCCTGTTAGATAATCTTTTGTCCAGTTACTAATGAGATTATCATCAAGTATACTCTATGTCACGAATGATAAAAGTATTCCTCACCAGTTCTTTTCAGTGTCTTTGTTAAAACAATTGAAGAAAAAATTAAATTGCTGTTTTAGTTAGCCTATCTGTTAAATATCTAATATAACAGGAGAATACAAAAAAAAGCAAAACAAAAAGACCAGATAACACAAAAACTGTTCAAAAGGGCCTATCTTAATACTTGCAAACGTAACACTTCTCTCAAAGATACTAATACACCTATCATCAAGTGTTTTATGTATAGGCAAAACATAAGTAACAAGTAGTTAAAAAATCAGTATAACTTTGTAGGATTCAAAAATGTTTAAATCTTACAAATTAAATTCTAATGCCTTGCATTAGAAATGTAAGCTAAATGAATTTAATTTATTCTAAGGGAGTTCTATCGGTAACAGAATCAACAATGACAAATTAATGAAAACTTATCTATAAATGAATAATATCATAAAAACGGCACGGTCAAAATTTGAAGGCATGAGGATTCCCAGGAGCCGAGTAATTAATATTTATATTTAGCTAATTTTTACATGTAGGCTTATAAGGTGTCGTCTTTTTAAGCGCTTCTATTGCATTAACATCGCTTATTTTCAATGAACTTTGGATGAAAATTTTATCAATGATAAAGAAATATCTAATAATCGTATTGAGTTTTATTGATTATCTCGAGGGTCCTTTTGAGAGAAGAAATAAATTAATAACCAAGGTAAAAACTAGAAAAGGTTATGTTGGCATAGGAGAGCGAAAAAGACAGACGATATACCAAACTATAGAGAGCGTCGCATAGACTATAGCAAGGGATTGAACTTCTTTAAGCAAAGCATATATTTCTCTGCAACCCAAAAGCTATATTCACCTTATAGGCCAGTGAAGAACTAATTGATTGGCTCATTAATAATGTGGTGTTGTTAAAAACTTTTAGATAAGTGGAAGATCATAAATATGTAAACGAGTTTTTACTTTTAATTTCCATTATTGTGCAGATCTAGCTGATTAAGCACTAAAACCACTTTTATTCAAAAATTGATAAGTAAATAAATCCATACAATGTATCGTATCTTGATTATACCACAGATATATCACACGATGCAAAGTAGCTTAAGTACTGTGTACTATAGCACTTATTATTTCCTATTGCAACTCTTTTCACGTAACAAAATGTATGTTATTAGAAAATACGTCTTAAGGTAATGTATCTTGCTAATATTTATGAAAAAGCATTTTAATTTTTTCGAAGAGAGAGTTTTATTTAATAACGATGACGATAACGTATTTAGGCTATTCCAAAACGCCTGAGTTGGTTCAGAGGTAAAGCAGTAGCTGTGCAGCTGTTGCCAAGGTACGGTTTCCACCAGAAATTTATTTCAGTGTTAGATTAGTCAAAAAATAAGTTGGAAAACAAGTTTCCACAGCCCATTATGTTCGATCAGTTTAAATTTCGTTTTCCTAAGTACTCAGAAGAATTTTTAGCAAGTGAAACCCAGGCCAAATGAGGGATGTATGGTGAAAAGCTCAATCCAGAGGGAGCCAAGATCCGCCAGTCCTGATTTATGGATGTGTTGCATGTATGTGAAAAGAACTGTAAATATGTGAATGTCAACCCTGTCAATAAAGACGATGATTACGTTACCGATCGGTTACCAATGAGTCGTATATACTTACCATAGACTTATACAAATAGACTGCACGGCTCAACGAGATGGCTGACGCCAAGACCAGAGAGACAGCGCCATGCATACCGTATCTCTTTCTCTTTCTAACCATAAGAGTTGTGGGAAGACTGCGGGAGGAGAACACTGGATCCACCCATGCGGAGAGAGTTCTCCTCCTCCCACAGTCTCTCTACTATCGGTCCATGACGGTTAGTTGGGTTTCAGTTACACTCCATAAAAATGGTAAGAGGGTATTTGGGGGACAGTGGGGGTCAAGAAAAATTTGTAGGAAGGTGGTAGTGTGTATGTGTGGGATCACCGGGGGCTGTGAGGGTTGTAGGAGCGATCTGGACAAAAACTAAACTAAGTTGAAATAAGCGAGAAAACGATGGCATTTCCCTTTATGTTGTCGGGGGCAGTGAAGGTCAACGGGGGTTTTTGGGGTGTTGTGCGGGTCTTGTGTTAAATGCCCCTCACAAACAACTTTTTAAGTTTAAATATATAAAAATTTTTTTAAAATTGATCATATTTCACCTTTTAGTGTACCTTGTAAATTAATGAAATATTTTTACTTTTAACGTATACATTTAAGTTGAACTATGTTTTTTTTTCGTTTTCAAAGTGTAGTAAGTGGAGTAAAAAGGCAGAGAATGGAGAGAATAGTTTATAACAATTAAAGCTCCCCCATTACAGACCACTTCTGTAGTCCTCTTTACTAGCGTAGGCTAAATTAATTTAGCTTAGGCTAGATTACTACTTAATGACTTATTGAGCTTATCGAGAGAGTTCCCGAAAAAGCCAAAGTTCTGAAAGCGGGCAATGCCCCCTTTATTTCTTCACTATGATCTCCTCACATAATAAACTGAAATTTGTTTAAATTCTCCATTACCTTAGTTGGGTAAGATTTTTAAAATCTTACCTTACCGTAATATCTTACTAATATGTAAAGCAAAGTCGCTAAAACCGTTGTAATCGCTAACCGCGAAAACTACTGAACCAATTTTTCTGAAATTTTGCACACTGATTCATGACAATTCCTAGATGGTTTTAGTACGGTTTTTATCTTGAAAAATTTAATAACAATAGCAATAAATAAGCTCAAAGTTTTGCAAAAATACGCCAGTTTTTCATTTTAGTTCAGTAGGATCCGCTAGGTGGCGTCGGCATAAAATCAAAGCTACCTGCAACAGAATTGAATAAGTGTGGTTATAACAGGTCGGAACGTCACGAAAATTCATGCGATCGTCTACTCGCAATTCATCGAGCTGCATCGAAAATGTAGATGATCGTCGTGCAGCTGGGTATCCCGGTTACCGATGACGCTCTTCTCCAATGTGTAAGTAATGTAGGCCTACTATCCTAAACCTCCAGGATTGACGAGTGCTACCCATAAAGAATGTAGTTTAACCGATGACGTCTCCGACAGAATACCCGGGCACGTGTCTAGCCAGAGCAGATTCTGCTCTAACCCTTCCGAGTTATATGGCTGTACCACAATCTGGCCTGGTGCCGTCACAGAATTTTATACTACAAATGTAAGCCAGGAAAAACAGCCCTGAGGGACCTGGGCAGCTATAACGGCTTCCTCTTCAGTGGTCGTGTCCCCAACGGCATCCCCACATTTTCCCGACTAACGATGAGCGGTTGGTGAACCGGGGAACAACCCAATGACGAAATATTTTTTTATCAGTGGCAAGAGTCGTGCCGAGTGTAAGAGTCAAGCTAACCGCAGCTGGCTCTCCATCATCAAGAATAATCATAAGGAATGACAGGAAATTTTACCACTGGCCCTTTTCAGGGCCAATGTAAGCCTTTACGTTCCCTACTCAACCATCAATCCCATCGGTTCTTTTAGGGCCCAGTTTAAACTAACTTGCCAACAAATACATTTTTACTACCATTTGCGGAAGCGATTCGTCAACTGAAAGACTATATGTTAACTAAAGACGGCGACTATTAAACCAAGACAGTCATTCACTGGCAGCCGTCACGAGCGAAGTTGTTCGTCGCAAGGCTGTGAACCCCGGTGACCGACGACCCTATGTTACCTTTTCGACTCTAAGCATTAAACCACGAATCACCTATCCTCTTCAAGATCTGCTTTAGGCAAACTTAGCAGCTATGAAAGGAAAAAAAAATTAAGCTAACGGGACAGTTTCCAACGGGCAAGTGTCACAAACCAATCTCTCTACCTTAAATTACCAAAACAACTGAGTCTGCAAAAAAAAGGTGCTTTAGACACCAACGTCTTCGGCGTTATACCAGGAGACGTTGGTACAAATCTCTACAACTAGCTCCAAAGCTTCAAACTTTGTAATTTTTTTCCTGATCGGTCTGGGTCTTCAACAGCAGGCCAAAGGAGATTACCCTGAGGTATCCAGGCAGTCACAATTGCTGTTAACTGAAGTCAAGAAATAGTTATTTTTAGAAGCTTACATGTCTTTTTCAGGGCAATCGGACGACAAACTACCTTGCCAACGAATACATTAGAACGTAACAAAGTTGACAGAAAACAGCCTTTAGGGGTCACAAAAGTCTTAAGCGTGCCAAAAGTTGCAAGAGGGTGAATTGGAAGAAAAACTTCAAATCTATCTAATAAATACAATTTTACTTAGCCGTCAAGAAACTGACGCGGAAAATTTATCGATATTGAAATAACAGCGTCAAAATTGACAAATAAAGTGTCCATTACGTGAGAGATCAGCTTTTTATTGTACCCTCACAGCAATCTCTGAAATCTTTAAAGATCCTACTTCAGATTTTTAAATAAGTAGAAAATGTATTTGTGTTTTTGTGGCAATAAAAATGTAGGGCTTAAGGTCCAGGACTTTGTTGCTCTGGTAATAAAGTTGTGAGATATAAGAAAAAAATTTTTTTTTAATATAAATTTTTTGGGGGTATAAAATCCTAACATCCTTAAAAAATGTAAATTACACGGGAGGAACTGCAAATCAACCGCTCCTTATGGCCAACGATTATTTTGTGGTATAAGGAATGAGCGGTACTTTTCAAAATAATTATATGTTTTTTAATTTTGACAGCCAAATAAACTGTATGGATTGCGAACAAATATGTTTTTAGTACGAAGATTTTTTTTCTAAAAAGTGCCAGGAATAAACGTGAATTTCTGACTGAAAACGTGTCTCATTACATGTCAACACACCACGGTGTTCCGGTTAGTAAGTCTCGGGAGAAGCCGAGACGGGCGGCTGCTAGTCAAACTATAAGTTAAATCACTTTGTTATTGGATAATAGTATTAAACTGATGATACAACAATCATTTTGAATACAAGCGTACAAGAATTTCATCCAAAAGAGCTGAGATATCTTGAGTGGTATCTGTTGATTCATATAAGAGAAAAATAATATGTTCTTGGTTGTGGAAAAAATCTTTCTAAAAGAGATTTTTTGTAAAAGCACTGTAAAAATAACCAAAATAAATGATTCATACAAATTAAATAAAACATACAAGAATTTATAAAAATAGTTTAAAAAAATATATTAAATTTTTTCCATACAATAATATTCGGTTCTTACTGTTAAAAAAATTAAAAAATTTTCGAGATTGGTATGCGTAGTATAAAACGACGAAAGGCTACTTTTTTGTATAAAATAACTTAAATAATTATTAAAGTTTTTGTTTTAATGTAAAAGATTAATTAATTGGAAATAATTTAATACAAGATTTAAAGTTATCCAAATTTTTCTTTGTTTGTTGAATAGGAATAAAAGCTAGAGGACATTCAGTTAATGTTATAGCAAACCACATTTTTTTAATTGTAAAAATAAATATTGAAAGGTTTGTATAATTAATGTTACTAAAAAATTTATCGGTAAAATATAAGCTAACAAAAAAAAAAAAAGCAATAAACTTGAAAAAATTAAAAATATATGTGAATAACCTGGTATGCTTATTAAATTATAAACTGTAAAAACATGTATTAGTAATTATATTTGTGATTATATTAAATTGCATTTTATAATGCGCATTAAAAATGACTGAAATTTTAATGTAGACTGAAATGTATATGTATGTATATATTATGGTGTCCATTATTTGCAAATTAAGATTTTTCTATGACATACTGTTTTTAATCTCTTCGTTGTATCTTAAAATAGAAATCCATATTATAAAAATCCGATAGTTATCGATTTTGCATTCAAGTAACATAGAATTTTTTAATTTCAATTTTGTATAAATTTTTTGAGAACTTCAAGTATTTTTTCTGAATTTCTAAATAAAACCATTTGAAATTTTTAGATCCTATGGTTATTTTAATGGGGAATCCAAATGTGTACAGGGGCACGTATTAACTCAAACTTTTTTCGATTTTCCGGATGTATATTTTTGTTTTGGGGTATAACATATAGTTTTTGAAGGGTAGATAATAAAAAAAATTAATTTCATAAATAATGGACACCCTAATATACACATTATTTCAAAGTGTGTAAATAGCCAACATAGAAAAAAGTTCAAAGCTACGCCACGGATCTTGCAAAAAATCACGTCATGTTTTCGGATTTTATAACAGTTTGGATTAATCTCCGCTGTTATAAAGTAAAAAATTTAGTTTAGTATTAGACACTTAAAATATTAAAATCAACTTAAGGGATAATTTCTAAATCTCAACTTAGCATTAAAATACAAGAAAAAAAGTTGCATTTTGATGGGAATGCAAGATAGCCAAAAAATAATAACTTTCAGAAGTTTTGTAAACACGAACGAAAAAATCAAGACTCGAAAATAGAAAGAGGCTGATCACTATATAAACATAACCATCAGTTTTTCATCAACTGAGATATTAATTGATAGAAATGTAACTTTTAAGGTTTTTTTTATTTACATCTTTGTTAAAAAAATTTTGACAAACTTCTAGCAAGCTTATGACATTGTGCAAATATACACAAATTGTTTTAAAATAATTTTATGACAACATAACCTACAAAAAACAAAACAAAAATTTAATCTTGACTTTACCTGAATAAATGTAGGAGGAAAGTTTTTGAAAAATTATAGTGTTCAAAAAAAATACTTAGAGTTAGTGAAATAAATACTTGTACAAAAACATTATTTCTTTCGAAAATCTATGAGTTGAAAAATAATATTAGTACTATGTTACAAAAAATTTTGGAAAGTTCTATTATCGAATGTTAAAATTTTTAAGTGTACGTATCTTACTAAATTTCTATAAGATCGAGCAAAGTAACGTACTATTTTAAAGTTGAGAGAGAGTGACAAAGAGAGAAAGAGAGAAAAAGAGAGATAATACTATCGAAATACTCACATTAACTTAAAGTTAAAGGTTAGGTAAGTATAATGTATTATCTAATCAAAAAATCATGATTTCAAAACTAACAATGTAATACAGTGGTATGTAATACAATAAGATTACTTTTATAGCGGTAGCTCAATAATTTCCAATGACTTATAAGCCATGTTTAATGTTTTTAATGTTACCTATTTAAAAATATTCGACGAAATGAAATATTTGTTTGGTGCCGTACTAAAAGAGGGGCTTTTTAAGATTCTATGGATTATGAAAAGGATTCTCTGTTCATTGTCATGATAATTTAATATCTAAATCACATATTAAAACTCCAGAGTTGTATTAGCCTAAAAAGTTATAAAATATTAACAAAAAGAACAATGAGAATTCACCATTTAAACATAAGCATGCACAGAAGACAATTAATCACTTTTCTCTTAACTTTTGTGAAATCTAAGTGGTTTCCATATAATTCTTACAGTTCTAAAAGACGACTTAAGAAAAAATGGTACAATTACAATTTTTATTTGCAGACGTACTTATATCCTGTACTTTTCGAATTTTAGTAGTTTTAGTGATAAGCCCCATAACACTGCGTGTTAAATTATGGTCAGTTTTCAGTAGAAATTTTCTGAAAAATAAAGCGGTTGACCCTAGTTTTTTTTATCGTAAATGAACTAGTCACACTTTATTTACATAATTTTAAAATTTTAGAGATTATTATCATTCTAATAGAAAGTTTTTTTCATATAGGTTTCAAACACTACTCAACTATATATGTGCTGTTTTGACCGATAACCTTTTGTAATTTTTCTGATAGAACCGCAATTCTATCTCTACAGAACTTCTGAAATTCCTGAGCAAAAATCTAAATCAAGTGATTTTTGCAAGGCTCTTTTTAAGCCATTTTTACACCACTAAGAGAGTTCATGGAAGACAACGCCATTCCGATTGATCAATTCTAGCCATTTTTTTCATTGCCTGCTACAATCGTATTAGTTGTTGATAATAGAGAGTCGAATTAATTAAGTGACCAGGTTTGTGCAGCTCATGATAAATTATTCCTTTTCAGTTCCACCCAACATTCAGCATCACCTTGCTTAGAGACAATACAGGTTTTATAACTGTCTGTGAAGCTTCTCCAGGCTTCGACCATAATTTTTTTCACGCAGAAGTGTCGCGCATCATTCACTTTTCATAACTCGTGATTATTCGTATCAAAAATAGCTCGAGTTCATTTCGTTTGAGTAGTGATTTGCAAATGTAAACTCAGCCCATTCAATTTTTCTCTATTAATTCATGTGGAACCTAAGTATCAAGCTTTTTTGTTATACAGCCTTATGTAAATGTTTCAAAACTGTTTCATGGTCAATGTATAAAATATTGTCCATGATTATCTTTTAACACAAAAATGGCTTGGCAAGCTGTACAAATTTAATAATTTGCCGAAATGTTGATATATTTAGCTGTTATGATGAAAATAATACATTATGAAGCTGAATTACTATCCTTCATAGTGTACTTTATAATCATAATAATTCTAAGAAGAAAAATACTTCATTTGTCTGTGATAAAATATGCAGCTTATTCAAGTATTGCAATAATTGTAATGTAGATTTAGGTTAGTAGTTAAAAACTTAACTATTTCTTTTTTATCTCATTTAGTTTTTTCACATTTTTTGTTTTCTTAAATATTTCAATGAAGATTACTATAATTATTGAAAAATTTTTCGTGAATGATAATTCTCTGATGTAGCAACAAACTTGATTAATTTTAATTGATTTTATTACGCTTTCAATATTTTATTCCATCAAATACTTTTGAATAAGTAACATCAAAAATATTAAACATGATTTAAAAGGCCTTGGGAGTTATTGAGGGAAACGTGGGGCGGAGGTGGGCATAGCCGATAAAATGGGCATGCAAATATTTAAAAATAAAAACATATTTATAGCTTAATCCTCTTTAATATACATATACAACATCAATAGTTTCTCCATCCAAACAAATTTACCGGACTAAACGCTTTTTTTTTTAACTACGAGCTGATTTAATTCTTAGTCGAAGATAACCTACAAAAAAAAAATGTTTAATCACTTGGCAAATTTATTATATATGACCTACATAATTATCCATGATATTATTCGAAAGCTTAGATCTTTAACTTTGACAGGCTATTTTTTTTATTTTTTTTTTACTTGTAATAAAAGAGTTATTAATAAATAAAAAATATGTGTTGCGAGGGTGGAAATGGGCAGCAAGGTGGGGCGCAAATGGGCCCGAGCAAGAAAGCAGTTCCGCATCGAGCGTCTGCTATTTGTAGGTATAGGTATACCAGTTGTATGTGGTTAGCTGTTACCTGTCATACTTTATAGGTTAGGCTATTTATTTTTATTTTTGTTGATTTTTTTATGTAGTTTTTCAAATAGTTTATAAAGTAAGAGTGATGGTTCGAAACTATTGTTCAAAGAGCACAAAGCGTTCTTGGACTGATGGTGATGTGGAAATTGCCATTAAACGCATCAACAATGGAATATAGTGTACTTAACTTAAATATTTGCATCGAGGAAGATTGCATCTCGATTGAAAATATACCAATTATTTTTCAAAACGATATCTCATTCTTTATTTTAATTATTTTTCGAAATATATTACTTTTGAGTGTTGTATTAGCATGAATCAATCCAAAGAAATGCGATAATATTGTGATTAAAATGTGATTTAAAATTACAAGAGATTAATACTTAAAAATTGTGTATATTATATTATTTGTTACAATATTTTTAAGACGAATACTGTAAGTACTGCAAAATAAACTTAGATTTAAGATCAGTTTCAAAACCTACACACTTTCATACTGGGTGCATTATTTATCCGTGCCCATCCGCGCCCCACCCCCTGCTCACCCGTACCCTATGGTGAGGCATGAGTGAGCAGTTTTGGATGTTCTCGTTCTTCAGCATAAAAAAATTTATATACATAGATTAAAGTTTAGCAAAGTATGGCACGGTAAAGTTAAGGTTCTTACCGTGTCAATAACGCTTGGACAATAATAAAATACTCAAAATTGTTGTCACAGTGAAATAATGAAAAAAAGGTGCCCACCTCCGCCGCACGTTCCCCTACATACGATTGTATTACATTATTAGTTTTGTAGCCATGATTTTTTTTAGATAGGTACAACTAGGTTAAAGTGAGTTTTTGTATGAAGATTTCACTTTTTTTGTGAATTTTTCAAAGCAACCCATCAATATGAAAATGAAGCACAAAGGCTCATAAAATTACTCTAAAATATAATAAATTGCCGAAACTTCAGTTACTGACATAAATTATTGCAACAAAACGATTGTCAAAGTTGTGGCAAGTATTGTTTTTGTGTGGGTAATCCATTTTTTGGGAGATCGATTTTCGGGTTATAAATAAATTTTAATTTTGCCGCAAACGCCAATCCTCTGTTAACACGTTTTATTCTCTATTCATTTGTTTATGCTGTAGCTAGTATATAATATTGACTACATGGCACTTCTTAAATACAAACAAAACTCTTCACCAGAATAAGATCTGACAATAAAAACTTGGAATCTTCGCGAATCGTGAGGTTACTTAATTCCTCCAAGAGTTGCAGCTGACATTACTTTTTGACCACTCTTGGGCCTCAGCTCTTGGTCTACTAGTTATTGTAACTGTATGGTCAGCGACCCTGTTACATCTATCTTGCTCTTTTATTTCTCTTGTAACGAAATTCTAGACTGAACATTAAGGAATTTTCAGATGGGTGACAAAATTTTTAAGGCAATAAAAGGGGTATAAGAGTTGCGAGTGCACGCAAACGTAGAACTTTTTCAATTATTTAAATTTACGAATTCTGAACAAAAAATGTACTTAACGATGAGGACATATGCCATGTCTGCTTGCTACTTAGTTGTTATTGAGTAGTACACTATTTACTCAAAGATAGCTCTGTAGCTTTTCATATAGTTCTACCAACAGAACGGTGGCCTGGACGAAAAGTAACATTATTCGTTTTTTCCAGTTTAAAATGACATAAGAAATTTTGAATGTGGTTACTTTACGTTGGAACCAAAGCTTGGACTGTGATTGCAGGAATTTTAACTAATCTGGAGTGCCAATCGCCAAAGTAAATTTACGTTAATTGCTGAATTTTGGGCCCGGCAAAAGGAGTAAACTCTTCTACGATATGGTTCCGACATTAGCGGTGATTTACTCTTGTAGTAATATTATATATAAATATGTGGCTATCGTGCTATTGGAGTCCAATGATATAGTCCTGATTTTCGTATATTGCAGTGAAATATTGCCGTCTCGCTATTAGTTTCTTTATCTTAAAACAACCCAAGTGTGACGCGAGTTGTGTATATCGCACCGTATGCATACCGTATAAGAAAATTGATTATGATTTGTAAAAGCCATATATTTATATTTAATTTGTCGTATAAGTATTTTAAATGAGGCTTTAGGTGCACAGATGGCGCAAGCATACTTGGACTGACGCAGAATGAAGACAACTCCCGGTCAAATATCGTGTATGGGTAAATGGCCCAATTGCTGCGCAGGCACCAACTACTGCGCACTCGACGGTAATAGAAAATAAGAAAAACAGACTGAAAAATTTAGGTGCTAGGATATTGTAACACGTTCAGACAATAATAATGTTTAATCCAGAACAACATGACATTTATACATGTTTAACTAAGTGACTCTAAATTAATCCAACCTTTAAAACTATGTAGTCCTGCGTAGTAGTTGGTGCGCAGCAATTGGGTCTGCGGCTTCAGCATGAAAACCTTATGGGAGGTACCCTGCAGTAGTTAGGGGCGCAGTGACTGGTGCTGATTGTATAACCGTGCGCACTAATACCAGCAAGTGAAATCAGCACTAAAACAATTATTTAAAAAAAAGTAACATAACAGAAAAACATTCGTCGTTTTAATTGCACAAGATGCTACACATAAAGATAAAGTAAAACTGCTTCAATTTACATCGAAAAACATCGAGAAATGAGAAATTTAGCACAGTCGAAAATTTCAGTGTGCAGTAGTTGGGCCATTTACCCCAATTGTTCTATCGTGTAAAAGAGAGTTTCTCTAAAAGCGAGTGTTACAGAAAAGATACTTTTGTGTACACGAGGTTTGAGTATTAGAGAGGGGACCACTCCGACACCCAGAAACTCTACACAAGGCGCTATACACAAACAACTTGCACACAGTTGATACTCAACACTACAGAAAAATGGTTGTACGCACTTAAAATAAGGAGTAAATATAATCTGGTACTTCTCCTGCTGATTCACCAAGTCAACCACTGCTTCATGTCCCTTAATGAGTAACATCTTACAATAAGGGTGAAAATGACTAAATACAATATTCTTTCATGACTGCTTCACCTTAAACTGATTAATGTTTGCTGCAGCAGCGATTTTTTTACATTACTTATCCGACTGGGCTGAACAAGAGTTAGTCAATCGGTTGGGCCAAGAAAATGGCAATTAATCGTTTAGGTCTTGAGCCGATACCAGGAAATTGGTAACCCGAATCACTTCAAACGTTTATTTGAGTGAAAGAAAACTGAAAAAGGATATGTTTTTCAGTCCTAACTCAATTTAAAAAAAAAGAAATTAATCGATTCTTCCGAAAAGCCACATACAAGATAAAAGAGGGTAAATCTGGACAGCAGTAAAATTTAGTTCTATTACACAATATTCTGCGTATGTAACAGCAGACAAAAATATATTTAGACTCAGCAGCCAATATTCAAATAAATGATCGAAATTTTTGGTGTGAACCTTCAATATTATTATATAAATAAATGGTTTGACATCTTCATTATTTTTATTTCTGGACCGTCCGAGATGACTCTCCATTGTATAACATACAACATTAAAATTCATATTAGACAGCAGTCACACACATGAAAAATACATAGTTCATGGATCCTTTTGTGGAGTTATGGCATAAAAAGTTCGCAAGTGCTTAAACTGCATTAAAAGTGGTAGCGATACGTAACCTTCACAATCATATCATGCGGTAATCATTTTATTAATCAAGTTACAAGCAGCGTAACTATCTTTGAAGCGTACATAACCTCATCTAGGTGATATGTCCATTTGATTAACAGTACTGTCCGAGTAATGTCTTCCCATGTCTGACTACTGCTTTCTCTCCTATGGGTCCTTATCATAGGATGTCCAGCTGGGACCGCAAACGAAATTAAGATTTAAAATTAACAATCTAACTATTTTTGAGTGAAAACAATAATTTTTTCTTTAATTATTTAAACAAAATTGTTTCATAGTAACATTTTTTTGTTGTAACAATATGATATTTTGTCAAAGACAAAGGACATTAGTTTTTTCCTCTGAAGGTACACCCCTCTTCTACCTTATACTCGGTTCTCTGACTTGATAAGGTTAGATCTTACCAGCATCACTTTCATTAAAAAAGAGTGAGACAAACACACATAACATAAATAGTTGAAGGAATAAATCACAAAAGACGGCCAAACAAGCCAAATTGGCTTAGTAAGATGGATTACAATGGGATTTGTGCATTAAATTCGTAATGCTGTCCAGAAACTTTGTAAAAATGGTTATTAAATTCATTTTAGATTAAGAAATATTGACTTTAGAAAAGCAACTTTAAGAGGCAATAAATAACAATTTTACAACCCGGTCAATGATATCATTTACGAGTCCAGTTTTGTTACTCGGTGGTTTTAAGGATCGATGAGCACTATTATACATTTGGTACGACCTCCGAGGCACCAGAGGTCCAGGGTAACCGTCAAACACTAAACAAAAGTGCTTATTTGGGAGTTTTAAGGCTCGTCAAATACAAATATGTATTCAGTGAAAACGTATAAAATTATGGTTTAAAATCGTTTATGTTAAAAAATTATTTTTAAAGATTCGTTAATAGAATTTTTACATAAAAAAGTCAGTGTATTTTCGAAATCTTCATCGCTTTCAGCATCACCTTATTTACTGGCATATTTATTTACATTTGTGCAATTAGCACCTACACAATTTTTGTACGCTGCACTACATACAACTCAATCCTCGTTTACGATATCACTTGGGCTCAAGTTACCTCTTAGGCCATTACTGAATACATAATCTGAATAACTGAATAAGTATTTTATAAATGAGAAGCTAAACTCCACGACGTATTTTATGGCAACCTTGGGCCCCTGGTGCCTTGGAGGTTATTGACAACTGCATAATCGGTAACAGAATTTGACTCATTTATTTTATAATTGACCGAGTTATAAAACTGTAATTTATTGCCTCTTAGAAGTTGCTTTTCTAAAATTAATTTTTTTATTGCAAAAATGTATCAATTAAAAATAACTTCAATAACTGTCCCCACAAAGTTTTTGGATAGCATTACAAATTGCATGCAAGAAATCTCATTTTAATCCATGTTACTGAGCCAATTTGAGTTGCCTCAGTGCTTCATTTCTTCGACTAAAAGGACTAGTAGAGTCTCATCATGCCATGTGCTACTAACTTCACAGTCCTTTCACTCTAAAATTAAGCGGAAAAAAAAATTTAATTAATTAGAGCATTTTAGAATCATCTACGTTTATTACTTGTGAAAAGTTTATCAGTCGTGGTACCTTTGTTAATAAGCTATAAAAATCATAGTTTAAGAAGTAGTAAGACAGCGAAAACTTAAGAGGACTTACTTAATAATATTTCGGTTGGACATCATATTTTAAGGTACGTAAAGTAATATGCCATTAAAATATCCAAAAGATACAACAATGATGGATTTTTTTTTTTTTTTTTAATAATTCAAGAAGGTCCAATATAGAAGTAAATAGTGTACGTGGTCGCCCAGGCCTTGTCTGCTTTAAACTTGCTTGCATTACGCTCCCGTGCTTCTTGATAAGGTAAACACACGGAAGATTGTTGTTACCAGAAAAACAGGTACTATATGTTAGTACAAGTATTTCCGATACTCTGTACAAGAAAAATGTGTACTGGTACAGGTATATTTGGTACGGTAGTATACTTTAAAGTACCTTAGTGAGTATAGATAAACCTTATACTTAGTACGTCAAAATCCGATACGTGGTACGGGTTTTTCCTGTACCAGTACAGAAAGTTAGTCGGCCAGTGGGAGCATATAAGTAGAATGTCAGTATATATATACGTAACTGTAAAAGTTCAAGAGGTTAGGATTTAAGTATATCCACCACAACACAATATAAAGTTCAATACATTGATACGAATCTAACAAGATGTAATGATAAGTGCAGTAGGCACTTGTAGTCACTTTCCTGTTGCGTATAATAATTGGTTTTCACTCGCAAAGAACAATTTACATATTGAGCCAAAATAACAATGACAATCCCATACATGTGTGCAAGTATGCACATATATATATACATACATATCTCCACTGTATATTATAAGCGCTACTATGCGCGGTAGACGGTATAGTAGAAAGCCATGCGCAGTATACAAATTTAATAGACTATCCATGGTACAGAAAAATCCTGTACCAATCCGTCAAAATGTGAGACTGGTTGCAGAAATCTCAAGACCTGTACGTTATTTTTCTATGCTCATCACTTTTGGTATAGCTTATTCTGGTAACAACAATCTTCCGTGCAGGAGAAGGCTTAGACAGCAGAATCTATCTTACCCCAGGAGTCAGGGTACTTTTCGTAGCTGGTTGTACAGTGAATGCCGTTTAATTCGTTGAGCGGGAAATTCAAACAATTAATTTCCATTGGCTGATTCGATCATATAATCTCTTTCTTTGGTAAATTTTATACTTCCTGTTTTGTGCCGAGATCTCTTCGTAGGTGAAGTCGTCTCGTATTTCTCTTTACACTTATTTTACATGTAAATTTACAATAAACTTTTGTAACACTATTGATCGTTGCGAAACGGATCTTTAATATAACAATAAATTAAGATTGAAACAACGAATATTAACAAATTGAATAGATTTGATTTAATCTAAAACAAGAGGCCTTTGCCCACTTATTGTAATTAAATACAAGGATTATTAACAATTAATAAAAGGCTATTGATAACCTCTTTAAACACGATGGTCTAGCACCAATACGCTTGGTGGCTAGCGACAAGAGAGAAAGGATAGTTTTTACAAGATTCTATTGCTGATCCAGAGCTTTTTACATGCTTCCAGGCACGTGCACGTGTCTAACTTAAAAATAAATTATTTTCAATAGAAATATAACTCAAAAAAAGAGATACGCTCTCTTGCAATAAAATTTCTCTCTGTCGTACGTCTTTGCGGCGCCACATTAGACTGACAAATTACAGAATTGTTTTGCATAGCAACGCGACAGGGAGAGAAGGGAGGGCGCTTTTTACCCGATCAACTTCTCTCTCTCTCTACCTATCATCTTTTTATTGGTTAAGAATTGTACATTTCCCACTCAACGAATCAAACGGCATCCACTGTACATGATGCACCAAATTTTTTTAAAGTAATGCTAAATTGGATTATGAAAGATGTTTGGCTGTAAAGTTTTTTGACCAATACTTATAATCTTTTTTATGAGGTAATAAGAAACTTATGTTTTTTGGCTTAAAAAATTTTATGAAACTCAAAAAGGCATTACACAGTTATTATCCCTCATTTTTCAATCCAATATAAATTAAATTTTTTGTAAGATACTATATGATAACTAATTATTTATTGATTTATATATTTTTTATTTCGGGTAGTCTTATTCTATGTGTCACGCTCTGAAAGATGCTCAGCTGGAGAATTGTATTTAAGGTGGAAAAAAATTGTAAGAGTGTAATAAATAATGGGTGCCCGTCATGCCCTACTATCCCTTATATACCATAAAATAAGCAAATAATGATTTAGACTCAATTTTTATCTCACAGTTTGAAATCGTTAGGCCTGTTGTGGTGTTAGCGCAGCAATCATTAACCGGATCCTGCAGGATAGTTTATAATATTGAGTTATAAATAAGTTGATGCACTCAAATTTTTTGAACATATTTTGGTGTCAATCTGAAGTTGGGCTGTTGACTCCATAAAAATTGTTAAGGTATTACTATCGTATGAGTGGGGATGACGAAGGAGAGATTCGATATCTGACTTTAAGGTTACGAATCTCCTATGTATGGATATAACTTTAACATGGATGTTGTGGACATTAATGAATAACTTTCTATAGAGCTACCTAATCGATTGAAATCTTTCATGTACATATCGCTCAGCAACTCTTTAATTTTATTGGCCGCATTTTCATTGACAACTTATTGGTGAATTTTAAGCAAAATCTAAATTTCGCTGATGATAGACTGCTTTAATGAACAGATTGATAGCAACTGGTTATGCTGAACTTCCGTTAGGTGGTTCCCTCGATTTAAAATACAATTTATAAAAGTAATAAAACTATATTATATAAGCATTGCTTCAGGAATATGTAGATTTTTTTAAAGATTTTTTTTATTGCATAGTTTTTTTACAATCATGCAACAAGATTCACACGCTCAATACAAAAGTACCAGAAACTATCCCCAATGGTATGTATAATAAAATATTTTAAAAATGTTATTTACCATTTTTATCGTATTTTGATCACGTTAGGTAGTTAAAGAATCATGTTAAAATACATTTACAAAAATCAACTGTCGATGAACAAAGATACGAAAAAAAATGTATTTAAATATTTTTAAAACAGCATGCAACATGTGTTTAATATTTTAGTAGATCACTTGGGGTGACATTTATATATTATGTTGGTTTTTTAAAATAATCACAAAAAAATTTTTGCAGTCATCTATAAAAACAGACATTTTCAAATAACTAACTCTTATAACATGTGTTAAAACATGCAAAGTAAAAGTCAAAATTTTAGGCTTTTTAATTAATCAGAAGAAAAATTTGAAAATTTAAAAAATCCGTGTAAAAACTCAGTTTTCTGCTTTTTGCAAGGGTAGAGAATTACTAGATCAATTTTTTTTTACTAGGACTCGTTTTTTTGTTTGTTCACTTGGTATGTTAGTATTCGAAACTTCTTTTGTGTATTTGATAAATGAAAAAATTTAATATCTAATTAAATAAGTGTTTTTAAAACTTTTTTCCACTTTTCGGATGGAAAATGAGGGCCAAAATTACTTTTAGTGCCTTTTTACGAGCAGAAAGCAGAAGATTCCCACCCGCAAATAAAAAAAAAATTGATAGATTTAGTAATTGGTTCTGCACACATTTTGTATAAAATTTCTTACAAAACATTAAAATATTTCAACAAAGACGTATTAACAATGTTGGCTTCTGATCAGGCATCTAATTTTTACCCATGATGATTAACGCTGTATTTCAAAAAAGGGCAGTATTGTGGTCACTTGCTTTTTCTAGATTCCATGTATAACTATATTCACTCAGTCACGCGTATGGAAAAAAAACAACTTTATATAGTTTTACTTAATACCTATGAGAGGTAGCTTCGTTAATTTCGTTTATTGGCGTTGAAATAGAGTTTTACATACGCCAATATATACTACTGGAGAAGGTTAATATTACATTTGTTTAAGTGCAAAAAAATATACATAACAAATAATACATATACATGTTGAGGTTTTTTTACGTACCGCTGAACAGCCAATAAATTAATTACAGGGTAGGTTTGGTTTTTACGAAAACTGAGCCTAGCAGAATGTTGCCCTCTGTAAGTAACTTTTTTTTTATTGATACCTTCATTCCATCAAGTAAATTTTTTTTTTTTAAATGGTTGTAAAACTTTCCACTCAAGTGGCGTGATATACTATTCCAACTGACTAAGAACAACATAATTTATTTATTTCTGTTAAAACTTAGAAATTACACTATTTTTATTAACTTTCAATGTCCATTCCTAGGCGATGTTTTTCATAAATATAAAGGTTTTTTTCTAAAAATGAAAATTTGGGAGAACGATTTATTTGGAAAAACGCTGTTGTTTTCTAATAAATAATACCAGTATAGGGGAACCTGAGGCTTAAGGCCACTTTTTTTCAATAATTTTTTTAATATATACTATCCATTAAAATGCAATAAAAAAAATGCTAAAAATTCACAAGCATTTCATAAATTAAATCTAAATTTTTTTAATCGCACAATCTAAAACTGTTTTTTAAAGAAATAAGGTAAAAAGATAAGAAGTCTAACGCCTCATGTAGCCCCAGGTATGGAGCTGTTTGGGTCTTGTAGTGGGGCTGAATGAGCCAATTTTATATGGCTGCCTTATAAATTGTTATTGATGTCTCATTTTATCAAGGATGAGACTATAGGGATGATGTGATGAAAAATAAATCGGTGTATAATATTTATTGGAGAAAATTTGCCCAAACCATATTTGTTTTTTTATAATTACTGATAATCTCCTTAACACTAAATGTTTTCTAGGTAATACTTATTTAAATCAAATTTCTGTCTTATTTTAGTCATCAAAACTGTGTTTCAGTTTCAAGCTATTTGTATACATGTATGCCATTTTTCTTACTCTCATAGAAGTAAATCCTTGAAGTTTTTGCTCGTTCAAGAGAATTTGGTTGCATAAAAATTGCTCTTACTCTTCACTGAAAACAGCTATGACCTAATCCTGATAAAAAAAATCAGAGTTATTGTTGCTTAAGGTAGCTCCCTTGTCAACATATATATATATATTCGGGATTTGACGGTCATATAACCTCGAGCGAACATGACCGACGAGGCTGTAATATATATCCTATAACTCTACGAAGTATACTTGATACATAACCGTCAAACTAATTTTTACTCTTTTTCTTCGAAAATATCTCGAGAAAACGTCGGATTACCCTCATTTTGCGCAATGGCATTGGAAAGAAGAAGGATTTTTCTACAAGTATGTTATAGTGTGACTTCGGAGCAATTTCAATTCTTTGAGATAAATGCACGCGTAACTCATTGTCTAATACTCTTCCATAAGACCCTATGTTCATTATAGAAACTTTAAGTTATAATTTCTCGAGATTTTGGCCGATTGTAGGTATAAATAAGGATATCATCGGATTCGGCAGATTAAAATCTATTTAATGGTATACGTCTTGTTTTGCTACTTTTCGCAAGGGAGCTACCTTAAACACAAAATTTCGAACAAGCATAACGACAATATACGAACCTGGTTTATACATGACTTTACGACTTTTTTTTTGTTAGTTTTGCCTTCAATAGTTCAAGCTTGTCTCCTTGACATTTCACCAGGTTTATTTTTTTACACGTCAGCATGTCTTCCGGGCTGAAATTGAACTTAATACTTTTTGCAACGCTTCAGCAGACCAGGACTACCGATTTACTTTTTTTTCATACGACCTCATCACTTTACCGCATCACAACACGTATATAAGATCAAATGTCTATTGGAGAAAAAAAATCGTCTGCTGCTATGCTTGTTTCGTACCATTTTGCCTCATCTCATTGACCCACTTAAATATTAGATAATATATTCTAAACTGTTAATACATATTTTTATAAGGTATTGCATTAAAGTTTAACAGTTTCTTTATTGTTATTAAGTTTTACAAATAAGAAACAAATTTTCTGTAATATTTGTACTCCAGTTTAAAGCTTCTGAAATTTTTTTTTGTACTTTGAATTGTTATTAAAAATAGTATTTCGTTGCAGCGTTTAATGAATAAATCTTGAAGACTAATTAACTACTTATGATAATATGAAATAGAAAAAAATCAATACTACTGGTGGTCTAATTTTTTAAATAATGATGAAGACTGATTCAACGCAGTGGCCCATACAGCCCCAGGTTTCCCTTCTTATTCTTATAATTTAAAGGATAAAGAAATAATTAAATTTTCATTGAAGCCCCGTTTTACATAATTTTTATTACATATGCTTATTAGGCACAGTGACTTTGACTTTTTTTTATATTTTTTAATCAACTAATATTAAATAGTTGTCGAACATTAGTTAATGAAAAAAAATTAATTCAGGAAAACTAAACAACTAGACGTATAATTTTTAATATGAGCTTAAAAGCATAGTAGAGACTGTTATTTTGTAAGAAAAAATAAGGATAAAACTACTTTTATTTATTTTTTTACGGTTTTAGCTCAAAAAGCTATAGTAATAAACTATTCCAGTTTGTTCATTTGTGTTCTTTGAATGAATGATAGCATTACAAATTTGGATGCTTTAAAGGTTAGATTACTCAATGACTTGATTTACTTTTCAAGATATGCTTACTTATTACAATTATTTCATCAATACAATAATTCCTCAGTCCCTCGACATAAGGGACAAAGTGTAATAATTGCGTAGTTCCCCTACACACACGCACACACACACATATATATATACATATATATATATATATATATATATATATATATATATATATATACAGTTTAACATACGAAAAAGCGTTTTTTTTAAATTCATTGTAAAACCTCGTTTTAGCTCCAAAAAAAATTATTTTTTGACACATGAAAGTTTAATTTTTATTAAAATGCATCACTTTAAAGTAGTCTACTATTTTTATGTCTTTAAAAATATTCATACACTGCAACGAGAAGAAAATCTAAGCTGTAATTAGGTTTTTTAGTCTTTAGGGATAAGAATAATTTTCATTGGCTGAGAGAAACTATTACTTTTTAGCTTGTTTTGAAAACTTGATTTTAAAGAAATTTTTATTATTTAAAAACTAAAGAGCATCAATACAGATGTCTTAATGAAACCTTTTTTTTCAAAGGGCACAAAAGTAACTTAGACGTTTGAACAAAATTTTCGGTAGTAATTTGTATATTACAAAAATAGACTACTTGTAAATATAGCATATCCTTAAATATTATTTAGCTAGTTAAAACGTCATAAGAAATTAAAATAATGAACAGCTGTAATTATCAAGTAACGGTGCTAATAATTCATTTAATTCAACAAGTTTTCCGACCCTTCCTCTTTTCTAGCAAAAATGACTATTTTGCTTTTTGTTGGCTAAATAATGTAACTGTTTACTACATTTTACTAATTTCATTAGATGAAATAGAGGAATAGTAAACAAGTTTTTAAAAATCCATTTAAGTAATGTTACATAAGATGAGAATTGAAAATGTGTTAAGTATTTATCGTTTTCCATGTAATCATATACTTAATGTGTCTTAAATAATCTGATTTAAAATCTAGGGCTCACAGCTAGCGGCTGTACGGATAAAGATCAGAATTTTTAAGTTTTTACTGGATACCATATTATTAGTATAGTCTATACACCTATTTACTGGGTCTCTTTTATTTCCCTCATTCTATCTCTTCTCTTTCTCTTTCTGTCTCTCTCTCTCTCTCTTTCTCTCCTTCTATTCTAGTTGGTCTGCATCAGCTGTGCACGGAGCCAAGAGATGCGCAACGAGCAGCTTTGCTTAGCACACTGGCTGGCGAGCTGTACCTATATGGAAAAGTTCATAAAAAATACCAATCATAAGACTAAAAAATAATGTAAGCATTCTAAGAGCCTAAAATAATTTTTTTTTAGTATAGTATTATGTTAGAAAAAATTTAAGAGCGTAAACAAAGTGCAAAAAATTTCAATGTAAGTTTTTAGTTTGAAAATTCGCGAGTGGAAATAGTTTTATTTAATTAACTGGAAATAACTGTTTTAAACAGTGAGTGAAAGAAAAATAATAATGACTGCTTATAAAAATGACTTTCAAGATAAATAACAAACTTTGTTGTTTTCAATCATCTGTCCTAATTTTTTATTGAAACTTCATGATACTTATTATTCGTTATTATTTTTTTTGTTCGCGAGATCGATTGGTATAACAAGTGCCCAAAAAATTATTTTTTAATATAAGTATATATTTTTTTTATCAAATACATTCTGTAATATAATAAAAATAATCTGTTATTAACAATTAATATTATCTATTTTTTCTCGATGAATGTCAAAAGTTATGTGTTAAATAGTTATAATTACCTTTAAAAGTGTTTTCCATTCACTATTTTTCTCTATGTTCTAAGAATCACATGTATGACGAAAAAAAATAATAAAAATGATCACAACTGATAATAAAAAATAATATACGTATTAAATATTACTGGTCTCGAATCTATACTTTTATAGTTATTCTTATCATCAATTATTGTTTGATTCATTAAATTAATTTTTGCTTGGTTAAACTAATTTCTATTTGTATGAAACTTTTTTCTAGCATATGTATGTTAATATGTATGTATTGATGAATGCAAATGAACACATAAAAGATCTGCAAAAGTTTTAGTTTCAGTTGTCAATGCTAAAGGTAAGGTAAACCATAATGATAAAAGGAAAATTATAGATTTGTCCTTACATATCAAAGTTATTGATATTTCTTCATCAGGATACTCTTAGTAAGGCAATAGAACTAATTTAATATCATTGTTTAAGATTAAAAAAAAAGTTTTTAGGATATAATTCAATGAATTACGTCGTAAAAAGTAGGTAAATTTTGCTCATTACGAAATATTAAAAAAAATAGACACTTTACGATTAACGTTCTTATTCATGTGTAAGTCCTATTCAAAACATTTTTTTGCGTATTTGCTCACGTATGGTAGGCGTGACGTCGATGGGAAATGACTATCTCCCGTAAGCTTGAGTGAGACAGAAATATATCAACGACATGCGTCATGCAAGTATAGTGTCTTGCTTGCACTAACGGAAAATGGAATATATTACGCTTTGCACTAGCTTACTGAACTTCGACCGACTGTTCCGAAGTTCGAACGAGTCAACGGCAAGCACGTTGAGTCAGTAGTCCGCTTGTCCTCGGCCTCGGTGCGTTATATACTTAGCGCACTATTTTTTCGTGCTTGTCTCTCTTCCTGACTCTGCTTAAATTCTTGCTAACGTCTACAGCCCCACTTTTCACGCTTTTCCACACTGTTTTAGTACACACGTTTCCTTTACAAATAAAAAAAAGTGTATAGAACGCTGTTGCCCGGGAGGTGCATCCAGGTCGAGTTTCACAGCCATCGATCTGTTCGGCAGTGCGTGCGCCTGAGGTTTAGGTGTGCGTTCCAGTTACTCGATTCATTGAGAGTTTTAGAATGCCTCAAAAGTGCGTGTTCCAATAGCGTATGGATGAAATATCGTGAAAAAGGATATCTTATACAACAAAGGGGCCTCTTGGTTCACAGGTTTTCTAACCTCGAAAAGATACACGCACTATATAATAGAAGCTGTATTCTAACGTCTGCTGTTAACCGTGCTGTTTTTTTTCCAGCTCTGGTCAAAGGGCACATTGACATAGTGGTCTACATATTATGATAGCCACTGCTGGTTAAGTTGAGATTTATTTTGACCAATTCTGCGCAAGTTTATTGGGTGAATGAACTGGTGAGAGGGCTATTCAAAAAACTCAAACAAAAACGTATGTGCTCGAGAGAGAAATGAAGATTTGAAAGCAGAACAGCAGACAGTAGGGAATGAAAGAGTGGAGGGTTATTCGGTCGCTCGATGATTGGTGTTAATTGCAGTTGAAGGCAAGCTTCTGCTGCAGGGCTGAGTGAGAAGCAGGCCAGAAAAAAATAACGTGAGAGAAAGAGAGAGATAGTTAATTAAGTAACGGAGAGATTCTCAATGAAAATAGAAAGCCAAAGTTGTGAGTACTGCTGTTGTCAGTGCAAAGGAGATCAGAATTCTACAGTAATAGAGAGGCACAAGCTGTCAAACTTACGGCAGCACTCGTCAAGTTCCAGAAATATGTTCTCCGCATGTCAGCAAGCAGACGGAAAACACTCATATTCCAGTTATCGCCGAGGTATGGCAGTGCTTTTTTTTCTCTCTACAGTCTCTTTCAATCGTTTCAATTGTTGCGCATTTAAGTTTTCAATATTTTTACATCCTTGTTACTAATGCACCACTGTGCATTAGGCATGCTACAAAAATTTTCCACATTAGCTTTGTATGGTTATTATATGACTATGATTATCTAATATTATTGTATCTTATATTTTTAAGGCTGAAAGTTTTAAAAATATTTTTTTGTACTTCCTGAACATCATTAGTGGGATGTTCATTTTAAAACTATTTAAAATAAGGTAAACTAAAACAAAAAATTCAAAAAGTAGCATGAAACCGAAAAAACAATGTTTTTTAAGTTCGTTCCTATTGTTTTGTTTTAGATTTGACTTATTTTCAAAAAAATTTATTCAATAGGGGTACAAAACCAAATGTTTGAACCAAATTATGTTTCCAAATGAAGTTAACGAATTTTTTATCCATCACTATAAAGTTTTTATCCATGACAAATTTTTTATCAATGTATGTACTTTTGAAAGCTGAAAAAAAACTAAATAAAATTACAAATCAATGGTACTGATGAATATGATAAATAATGGTTTGTCTCAGAGTAGTGAACATACAAATACTTACCCCTGGATTTCTGCTTTATCTAAGAACGCTTTCAAAGAATTAACAAAATTTTAAAATGGCATTTAATAAGTTAAGTTAATTAAATTAACCTTAAAACTAAAGTACATTGCTCCGGTAAAAGTTTTTTGTCTCTCTGTGTATGTGTATGCCCACGAATCCGCGTATATATGTAGTATATAATCAGTCAGATGTTATGGTCAGCAGATGTTGATTCAGCTTGGTTAATTTTTTTTCTCAAATGCTTAATACAGTGAAAGAAAATTTATATTCTTTAACTCTTTTAGTTTTCAAAAATGTGTATATAAAAAATTTATTTAAAAGTTTTTTTGATATTTGAACTCGATTAGTAAATGAAATTTCTTATTGAATAATCTTATACTTAATAAAGTTTCAAATTTTATAAAGTTATAATTATATTTTAGCTAATTGCATTTTCACTTTACTAGATATATCAGATTCGATTTACGCACTTTTTGCAAATTACTTTATTTCTAGTGATGCATCAGATAAGTAGTTTTTTAATTTACAAATAGTATGGAGTATTTAATCATTAAATTTTTTCTGCTTTGAAGTATGTAACAAAATCGATGTAACGTACTTAACCCATACATTTTAGAGTAATTATCTTTATTAACACTTTACATTTTACTTTTTATCTGAGGCTATAGTAGTTTATCGAAATTATAATTTAGTTAAAATTTATAAAAACCATTTATTATTACAACCTTCGAATGTCATTTCAATAACCACCACATGAGCTCATCTTGAACCAATGATATAAGAGATAAAAAAGACTTTATTATCATTGTTTAGATAAAATTCAATCCTTTTTTTAAATTTAAATGCTTAACAAAGTTTAAATAAAAATTTTTTTCCTTTCCTGTACTGGCTCATTTTATTTTAATTTTTGTTTTTTTTTTCTTTTTTAGCCACACTGCCTCACAGGGGTATCTTATATTTTTATCAGAACAAAAAATGTAACAATTTACAAATCAATTAGTTTTCGTGTAAAACAACTTTGGAAGCGAATATCAGAGTGGTACGAGTGGTACCCGATACAATTTAAAATGTTTGTATGTATGTATGTACATATAAAGACGTATAAATCAACTTTCTTGAGAAGTATACATCAGACTAGGCTCAAATTTATATTATGTTAGAATAATTTTTCTACTTAAAAAAAATTCAAGAAGACATTACAAATTCGTTAAACAAATTTTTTTTTCTCTTTATTGTTTAGAATTTTCATTAAAGATGTTTAAGGGGTTGAAACAAGTTGTAAATCTCATTGACATACATTTTTTTTGTGCTGTACAACTTTATTTAAATTATTATCTTCTGAAAAGCAGCAAACATTAAAAAGCAATAAATTAAAAGATTTAGGCCCATTAGAGTTCAAAGTTGACATACCACTACTTAAATTAGACGTATGAAGGTTGTAAATCTTATAAAAATAAAATTTTTTTAAATTTTTACGTATCGCACTTGGTATGCATTTTATGGCTTGTTTCATAATCTTAAAATTGAAGAAAATATTTCATGTTATAACAAAATAAATTCTTTTACTACATATTATATTTTATATTTATGTATAATTAGGAAAAGATGTATGTCTTGCTGTTCTACGTTTTTTTGTTAAACACATTTGTCTAAAGTAATAGTCCAAATCAATAGTCTAAAGTACAATAGTTTAAGAAAACTTATGCAATAGCCCTAATATTGATGAATTAAAATTTTTTTAATTTTATAGTTATGCTTACACTTTTTGTTTAAATAAAAATTCAGTAGTCGTACTGACAATGTCGAGGAAGATGTCCATCGTAAAAAAATTTAATTTTTGCGTTAACTAAGCTGCTTGTTTTATATTATTTTTAGCTTTTTTGTAGTTCTACATGAGGTTCTATGTTAACTAAGTAAAAAAATTTTGCAGTTTTTTATTTTATCTATTTCAACTCTCATAATATGATAAGCAAGAGTGGATCACTAAAATTAATATAAATGATTCCAAGTAATTGTTATAATCAAGCTTTAGTAATATACAAAAGTAGGAGACTCCAATGAAAAAGTAATGTTCAAGTAAATAAATTGTTTTATAAAATTTTACTGTCTGTGTGAAATTGTCCAAATTTATACTAAGTATCAAGAAATCGGTATCAAATATTATAAATTTATTTTCAAATATAAGCAAAAATTTATTCCTTATAGTAAAAGTTTTACTTATTTCATCAATCTCAAGGAAATAAAGCTAACAACAGGATCCATAATTATTTGAATTTGCTTCTAGTACATTTTCATTACAAAAAAAAAGAAAAGAGACTAGTCATAAAATTATTAATTAAGTAATTACATAAGTGTTAGCATAGAAAACTAACTTTTTGTTTTATTTTTTCAATATTATTATTCATAACTTTTGGTACCATTTTTTGAATACCTTGAAACATTACAAGACAAACAGTACAAGTTCAAAAAAAATCATTAAATATTTAACTGGAGCATTCAACTTTTTTGAATTGGGTAGACTTTAAATCTTAAAACTATTGAAGATAATCATAAGCAAGCGATACTAGACGGATAGATATAGCATATAATTAAGAATTTTCTGCGGCCACAACGAAAACTGTTGAAATTGCTTTATATTGTGATCAAAATACATGGAAAAATAGTTTTGGTATATAATCGTACTGGCTTTTTTTGTTATTAAACAAGTAGTACAAATCGACCAGATTTTTTCTCCAAATTACACTATTAACTTATTTTTGTGGAACCTGACTGCAAAAGTAGCCATCGATATTTTGTTTGTTATTTAATTATTAATTACCAGTGCTGATAAGATTATTCGAAACCTTTTTTTCGCGAAGTTATAGAGCAAAAAGGGTGACAATCAACATTTGAAATTTTTATTTTGCAACATTATTAACTTTTAAATTTTTTAACAAAAATTTCTCCACGTTTGGAATTAAATACCTCTGATATTGGGATCGTTTACCGCGTGCAACTTAATATGAAAAATGACGACACGAACGATCATTAGTTGAAAAATTTATTTGGCTGCCCTAAACCTCAGAATACAGCAAGATCCAATTTTCAAAATGGATTTTGTTAAGGATACTAAATATTGTAATTTCGACCTTGATTTTTTATAAAATTTAGTTCTGCAATGTAAACAAGTCGATATAACTCTGACGTTTCATGTTTTACCATATTGCAACTATTTTAACTTTATAGAGTATATTTTTACACGTATTAGAAAAAAAAAGTTTTTGCAATAACATTTTTTTTCACAATAATTACCAGCTTACTGTTTATTACAATTTTTTGAATTTCAACTGTTGTTTCAACTTGAATAATTTTCATTTTATGTTTGTGGAGTATTCTTTGTGGATTTATATGAGATAAAAATTGTTACATACTTTAAAAATAAAAAAATAAAAATATTAGACTTGAACACTTTGGCGTTCTATACCGTTTTCCGAACAGTGGGTTCCATGCCTTTTAGACCAAGAACTGGGTTAAAACTGAATATCAGCCATTAATCTTCAAAAGTTGAGAGACCCTTAATTCGTTGAGATGCACGAGAGCATTGTGAACTTTACGCGAAAACGCTGGCAACAAATGATTATATATATGTATACACTTTATAGTACATGCGCCGGATGAATGTCATCTAACCTTGTCTGCTACGTGCGACAGTGCGACTTCTGCAAAGTAAACAAAGCCTCCTCTGACAGCAAGAAAGCTCCCTTCAAACATTTATTAATTAAAAATTGTATATAAAGTTTAATATTTTGTTTGTTTATCTTTTGCAAAATGATATTTAGTATACCACGTGAAAAATTATAAATTGATTCAGCAATAACAACAATCAACAGTAATAGGTAATATTTATTCAGACCATGTTTTGCAGCAACAAATGCAGAATTTTAATTTGAACATCAGATTTTTTATCAATTATTACTCACAATATATACACTTACATAAAAAACATATTTACCTTAAACTTTGTAAGTATTTTACAATATCTTTCAACTTTTTTTTCGACTTGATAATTCTTTCATTTCCATGAAGACCTTTTTGTAGTAAATGTTGAGCTTCGGTGGCTCCTTTGATTTTGAAAGTTTCAACAATATTTTCATAACTGATACCAAAACTTGCTATCTTTTTTATTAAAGAAGCACTCATTACGCATTTTAATGGTGCCAATGAAGGTTACAGCATTCTGGTTGTTTCACTTTTTTCTGTATTTGTTATTACATCTGTGTAGGAGATTATATTCTTTATTATATCATCAACTGTCAGGTAAGCATTGCTTAGTTGTTCTAACAAACTAACGTTGAACTGTGCATCATGTGCACAATCACAGCATAGAGCAAGAAGTTCAGTGGCTAAGATGGAAAGTTAGTAACCATTCTCTCTATTGGGAAGTTTTTTTTAAAATAAGTTCAATGTATCAGTAAATCCACTAATTAAAACTTCGAATTCTTTCAGCAGATGTTCGTTTTTAATTGCTCGTACGAGTCGTGTGGAGTCGAACGAGCAATTATGTGCCACGAAAATACACCTTCTTCCAAGATTTTTCAAGAAATCCAAGAGCTTTATGAGAACACTTCGCAAAGGTATAGTAGGAACTTCTTGTCCATGCTGGAAAAGCTTCTTATGAGTTTTACTTAATCCGTTAACTTTTGTTGCTGCAGGATTTATGGCCTGCGTAGGAGTGATAAAAGAATTGAAATCAAGTTTACTGCATTTTAACGATATTTGTGAAATATCATTGTATGAATTGAATCCACCAGTTTCTATATAAAAAAATACAACAATTAAGTCATCGGTTTCAAACTTGTACGTACTACCTATGGGAACAGGCATATAATTTTTACTCGAATTGGTATATTCTCCCAGTAGCCCCATGTTACTTTCGTACATTTCTCCATCAGAGTTTTCTTTTCGGTTCCTCAACTGAGATCTCCTGGCTTTGACTTGTAATCTGTTTTTTTTAAACTAGGTTGACTAGATTTTTCTTTTTTTTTCAATGAAATCTTTTCTGATAGTCTCACTTACTTACTTAAAAAAGTACCACATCTTATTTTTAACATTTTTAGAGTTTGTGTGAGATAAAAAGTTCCCAAATTTTTTTGTGCCACGGTTGCTGTAAAGCGATAGTCAGCAGACTCAGTAGTGCAGTATGCAACTGCTTTTGGATTTTTACTACACATGGAGTGATTTAAGCCTCAATTAGCTTGACTACTTGCTGCACTAGCAAATTTAATAGCATTTTCAGCCAATTGAGAAAATAGTTGTTGTAAGTGCTCAAATAATATTGTATTTTTTAGTCTCACCCCTGCAAAATTTTCTTTGTTGTTTTGGCACCAGTCCTTGCAATTATTATGCTGATTGAACAGATGGTGTGGTATGTTTCTTAGGGCAGCTTGAATTCTAGGCACATCTCCTTTGTTTTGGTGCACAGCAAAAGCGAAACATCGTTGTATATGTTTGATTACATCACCAGATAATTCTTTATCTGGGTCTGAAGCAAGTTTTTTTTTAATGTTATACAGCATATTACCTACAGCTTTAGTAGAATGATTCATATCAGCCTGTTTCAGAACTGTATAATTACTCGCAGCTTGTACGGAAGAAATGGAGCAACTATCATTGTCACCAATGAACACTCGAACTTGAACATTGGCATGTTTTAATACTTCACTCTTCGTAACCAGTTGGACTGCTCCATCGGCTTCCATAGCTTTAGCACTACCGTTGAAGTTTAGCCTACAGTCATGCTCTTTAAGTATTCCGGTAAGTGATTGTTTATCGCAGACTCTACATTTTCTATTTTTAGTACAGTAATCTAATACTTTTTTTTTTTACAAGCCAATAAGTGCACAATATCCATTCAAGCTGTCGTATGTAAAACCATTCCCTCATTGGCTCCATCCCATGTCGTAAGAGGCAAAAACTCTTACTATTGGGTTTTCGCTATTTGATCCATCGGTGTTTACGACTAAAAATCCTTCTTGCAAATCGGGAGGTCTAGGAAAACAATGGATGAACATTGAAATGGGATACCAAAGGAGTGAAAGGAGTGGTTGTGAAAATTGTTTGTATTTTAGTCAAAATTAAACAAAGGTTTAATTTTAAGTAAACTGTTATTACATCACATACTAGTTATTTATATAGTTCTTATTCTAACAATGAAGTGAATTCGAGTAAAAATCAAGCTTAACAAAATTGATTGATTAAAAATTGTTTGGTGTAAAAATAAAAACAATGTATAGTTAAAAAAATAAAGTTACTTATGGCTCTAAAAACTTATTAATTAATACAACTGCAACTACTGTAAGTTACAATAATTTTGTTACATCTTCTATATTCTCTATGGTAAGAATTCTTTCCATGACAGTAGCTTCACTGCAGCTCGTTTTAGCAACCTGCTCTATGACGGATCCAACGATTCTTTCATGAAGCTTAAAAGTATTAGATGACTTATCTGGTAGATTCATGGTTCCACATAGTTTGCTCAAATGCACTTGGCCAAGTCCACTATGAACTGCTCCTTAAATTGACAAAAAAATAATAAATTGATAAGTAATTGTGTAACTTACATTTTAAATAATTTATACGATAGTTGTAGTTTTAAGTAAAATAGTTACCTAATGCTGCTTGAGCATTGATAGAAAATAATGCATTTCCACTGGATGGACTTGTGAATTCTTCTCCGCTCTTGACTGAATTTACATACAAACATGACTGACAACGGACATAAAAAATCGAAGCTAAGCCCATCCGTGTCTCTTTTTCAATATTTTGTAAAAGTAATTTTTCTTTGCACATTAAACAAACCATTTGTTTTGACATGTACTGAAGATTGACAATTCTGTTACCGTCAACAGAATACGTTTCATCACAACCAGCCTTTTCATTAGAATTATGTACTCGTTCTTTTCTTCTGTCGAGTCTATTTTGACGACGTTGTAACATTGCGTTGTAAACTTTTTATGTTACGAATTTTCCTTTCCATCGGTACATCACTGTTTTGGTTATGCGTATGAAAAAATAAAAAATAAGACAACTCGCATGACAGGTATTATAACTCAGGGTTGCAACTTCGAAGTGAAAAAATTGAGTAATGAGCGCTGTTGCCACGTTTCCATGATCCAATTCCTAAATAAATTGATTCAATGAATGTATTTTATATTCCTTACGAAGATTGTCAACATTATTTAGTAATGTTTTCAAACAATATTAGATACTGTAACCTGTACTATATGCACTAAAGAATAATTACTTCGCATTTAAATTTATATTTTAGAAGTTGGCGTCCCTACGTTTTCCCTATGTTACAGTACAGGTCCCCCTTACCGCTTCCCCCGCAAAATGATCCTCTTGACCATCCTTAACAAATAGGAGAATTCGGACCAACTTAGTCCACGTTATGAGAATAAGAGTATACTTATATATGTGCTGTACATACAGCGTATGCCCACTTTAAAGTCGATTTTTGAGTAATAAATGAGTTCTAATTTTGCCAACAATATTACTTTTAAAAGGCAACATTTTGCTTTCTGTACCTTATTTTTTATTTGGAGAACGGCATAGCATGCCAAAATGTTTAATTATAATATTTTTTCATTTCAATTTAAGTAGGTAAAGATTATAAACTTATATAATTCAACAAGAAATGCCCTATAGAAATGGAAAAAGAAATTTTTAATTTAAAGCAATAGCTAAAATATTAAAAAATCGTAATAAACACTAAACTGTTTATTACTATTGTAAAAAAACGTTATTGCAGTTATTGATTTTTTTTAAACTCATGCAGAAGCGTACTCTATGCATACAGAAATGCACTCTATGCAAGTAAAAATGGTTGCATTATGATAAAAAAAAAAAGTTAGAGTTTTAACAATTCGTTTATGTTACAAAATTAAATTTAAAAAAAAGAGAGTCAAAATAGCTAAAAAAAATTTTTTTTTAACTTTCATACTAAAGTTCTTAGTATCCTTAACAAAATTTATTTTAAAAATTAAATTTAGCCATACTCAAAAATTCAGGGCAGCCAAATCAATTTTTAAACTAATATTCGTTCTGTAACTGTGTTTTCAATATTAGACAAAAATGAAATTTTTATTAAAAAATGTAAAAGTTGATAATGTTGCAAAATTGAAACTTAAAATAGTGATTGTCACCCTTTTTTCTCTATAACTTCGTGAAAAAAAAGGTTTCAAATAATCTCACCAACACTGATCAATAAATGATTGAATAGCGACCAAATTACAGTTAGCTACTTTTGCAACAGAATGCCCCAAAAACAAATTATAAGTGAAATTCAAAGAAAAATTCCGGTCATTGCTGACTATTTGTTTAATAACAAAAAAGCCGTTAAGAATATGTCTCAAAACTATTTTTTCGTGTATTTTGATTATAATACCAAGCAATTGGAACAATTTTCGACGTAGTCGCAAACAATTCCTCATTAACCATTTTTGAGACTTATGATAGGGTGGTCAGCTAGTCTGCAGAAGATTGCTGGTTTGATTCTCAAAGAAAGTGTTTATTCGTTTTTTAAAATTTTTTTTGGAGAGTTATCATTTTGTATGAAAAATTCTATTTGGTATGTAGTGTATAATTTTGAAAAATAATTGACACTTTTTTTTCCTCAATTAAAAACTTTACAAGATTTAGCCTTTTGAAGATTCTCTATTTTTCATAGCTATGGATATACTCCTTGTGTATGTGACGTCACAATAATATATGCGAAAAACAGTCATTTTAAGTTTTTACCATAAGTCGAGTGAAAATAAATACTTTTTCTTGAAACTTTTAGAAATATTTGGTTATGGTGTTATGTAGACAAGGTTAAATTTTGAGTAAATTTGATGTATACGTTTATACGTTATTTATATATACATTTAGACAAGTTTTAAGTCAATTTTTATACTTATGGGCTCATTTTTTTCGTATTTTTTTGTAGAACATGTTACCATCTGGGGCACTATTTTATTAATTACACAGGCCTGCAAGGAAACTTGAAAAAACTTTTTTTGTAAAACTGAAAAGAAAAACTTCTTGGCACGAAATCAACAATTTTTATTAACACATGATATCATCGTTGCACCTCGTTTTTTAATAATTTAAATCAATAAAATTCATGTAATTGATGTTAATAAAGTCACCCATTACGAGCACATAAAGTTATGCTATGAAAATTCAAAATGGCGGACACAAAATGGCGTTTCATAACATGGGAAAGTGATTGTTTCCGACTGTAAGAAACACAGATATCATTCTTTTGTTAAGGTCATTTTTTAATACGTGGCACCTCTGGCGAAATATTAAGATGCATAGATTCAAATGGCCCACCGTGTATATACACAATTCATTTTACAATTAGGCGCTATACCACAACCATTGTCATTTTCGTATGCTATTGTCAGATGACATCGCTGCTTTGATCAGAGTGAAAACTAATTTCGAATGACTCAATTTGTCCAAATTTCGACTTATTTTATTTTACTGTCTTCTTTCGTAAATGTGTCTTAGCATATGTGTTGTTTAGCTCATGAATTTGGCTGCTAACGACGAAAAAACACAGCACAATACTTGTTTTGTTACAAACCGGGTTACTGATGGAGTTCACATTACGTATACATAAATATACCACTGAATTTTTCTCCATTGAGTAAATCATGCTGTGTTCTCATGAAAAAGACTGAAGGTTGTTAATATAAAATGAAAATAAAAGAAATAAGCGAAAAAGTAATATTGTTAATTGGGAACAGTAAGGTTCCGTTTCGGCGGAAGACTGTGACAGATGATGAAGAAATGATGAAATTTGATGATTTCAACCAATCGAATCGCTATTATTATTATTATCATCATCATTATTATTATTATTATTATTGCGAATCGATTAGAAAGATGAAATACATTTCAAGTGACAAGAAACAAATTTCAAAAGAATCGCCATTTTGTGTCCACCATTTTGAATTTTCATAGCATAACTTTATGTGCTCATAATGGGTGACTTTATCAACATCAATCACATGAATTTTATTGATTTAAATTATTAAAAAACGAGGTGCAACGATGATATCATGTGTTAATAAAAATCATCAATTTCGCGCCAAGAATTTTTTCTTTTCAGTATTACAAAAAAAGTTTTTTCAAATTTCACGCTTTTAATATGGTTTTCTGTAGATTTTGGCATGCTGAAAACGATCCCGTTGTCTGATTTGCCCTATCATTTTATAGTTTTGAGATATTCAACGTGCGAAAGGGCAAGAAACACGCTTTTTGGCACTTATAGGTTAGGATTGCTCAAAATCCTGACGTGATAGGGCCATTTGGCCAACAGATTCGGATTCAGTGCAAAAAAATACTCAGGATGCGACTATTAAATTGAAAAGAAAAAAAATAACCCGTTCCTTGCAGGCCTGTGTTATTGTATATTAAAATAATCATTTTTCTTAAATTAGATCGTTTCAACATAAATTTGAATTTTGAAATTTCGCGCGCAGCTCCGACTTCCACTTAGTATTTGATAGTACCACCTATCGCTAACAACGTGGCGACCACTAGTCTTTAGGGAAAATTGCAAGTAAGAAAGCGACGTAAAGAATATAAGATGGACAGTGTGACGACTGATTGGTATCGAACCGAGATATGCAAATACGTGTAATGCATACCTCCTAAGCCACTCAATTGATTAAGTACATATTCAATAAACATTACTGTACCAATATAAGACACTTGTCTATACCTTCTTTTCCCTTGAACCGAAAAAAAAAAAAAAAAAAAAAACAAAAACTAGACATCCACTAGTCAACCTGGCGACCAACTCATCGAGGCCTCTACAAATTACCGCTCAATCGCCGCACCTTTCTGATGAGTTGGATTCCGATGAATCAAATGGAGCCACAACGCCAACAACATCAGAAGCAGTGCCATCATCGTTGTTCGACTTAAAGGAACGGCTCGAGTCACTCAAGAGTGACTCTGATCTCTTCCAACCGCACTTACCCACTCAAAGTCGTCCAACCCCAACGGCCACTTTTAACAAACATACACGTGTAGAATATACTTCAACGTCACATATATATGGTGTTTTCTGTAACTGTTAAAATACATAATTTTCGGGTATCATATCTTTTTCAATTTTTATTTTTAAGAAAACCAAAAAAATAAATGTCGATAATTTTTCAAAATTATATCAGACGTACCAAATAATGTGTGCACACACACACACACACACAGTTTTGCAGCCATTCAAACGGTTTCATGTTATTTTTATCATGATATACTGCATAACATGTTCGTTTGACGTATACTTCTAGGTTATTTTGGTTACGAAACTGATAAAAATATTTTTTTTTTGTATTCTAACGTTTGAAACTTTAGTTACGTATGCACCACGTTTGAAGGTTAAAAAGTGTCTTAAATTTTATGTTTACTACGGTTGGTTGGTGGTATTTTTCACTTACAGGGCATCAGTGATGTAAAGGACCATATATAAAAATCGCCAAGGTGGAAAATTTTCCACCGATTTTCCGTCATACGATAATCAAAAATATGTATTACTTTTAGTGTAAATATGTAGTAATATTATACAATGAGTACCCTTTTCAAGTCAACTTTGTTATGGATTTTGAGTTTAAATTGCTAGAATTTGGAACCAAATTGTTTAAATTGTATGATGTATTATTATACATACATATGTTATGTACATTTTAGAAATTGTATCGTGTATAGTAAAAAATCAATGGAAAATCCATAAAACACGTTCATTTTTTCGCGTGAACCTCTGTTTGGTATTTTTCGTTCCGAACACCATGAGTAAACACTTCAGTGTTAATACGTTTGTTAATGTTGTAATCAACAGCGTCTGGAACTTTGAGTAGGGCCTTCACAGTATACGTTGGCTTTTTCATATTTGAGGTTATGAAAGCAAACATATAGGTACGTTAAACAGTTGTTTTAGAGTTTGGAATTGTACTACTAAATATACGACTTATTAGTGTTATTCGAACATATTGACACTATTTTGAGATTTTATTCAACATATTTAGCTGCATTTGGGTGGTTACTTTAGTTTTTTAAAATCTCGTTTTTGGGACGCTCTAAGCTTTAGAAAAACTTGAAAAATATTTCGATAATGTTAAGGCCGAGATCCCTAGTATTTATTTTCGATAAACAGGAAACTACAATTTATGAGGCAGAGTTTTAGAATATCCCTTTAAACATCGTACTGAATAGTCTTAATTAGTATTAAAGTCTTTTACTTGATGTAAGAGGTTATGCATTGATTTTCTCTCCCTTTAAGAAAGTTTATGAAACCTTTATCTAAGTGCCACATAAGAAAAGTGTTGAATTATTTAGATAACATTATATGTACTTTACCTTTGCATCAAAAACCGAATTGTAAATTGGCTAGTTTTAATCTTATTATTGAATGATTAGCTTTAAGGTAGTTTATCCCAAAATCAATTTATTTACAATCTTCTTCAAACTTTGCATATCACTTCATTAGAGCGTAATGCATAAATGTTCAAAATTTTATTATGACTGTACGTACCGTTTTCGAGATATGAAGCTGCAAAGTTGGACTCTTTAACACGGTAAGCATAGGCGAGCTGCGCGAAAAACGAAAGTTTCGATTAATTAAACAAAAAGTATATTTACAATTCTTATAAAAAATTATGAGCATGAAGTAAAATATATGACGAATCTACTATATTTCACACAGAGATGCCATCCGTACAGTTTTTTAATAAATCAAATTGAAAGTTAGCAATTTTCCAAATGAAGCAGACAATAAATTGCGGGTTATCTGATATGTGGCAACAAAGCGTATTGCAGTCGCATGGAGATGAGTCACTGGCAATATACATAGATATACGTACTGTATCGTTTTAGCAGAACAGCTGTTTGAATTGATGCAAATTAACAAAATATTAATTGAATTAACGAAATAATGTATGGAAATTTATACACGTGATTGATTTATGTGTACTTGTAGAAGTTGTTTTTTGTAAAATTGTGTTTTGTAATTAGTTGTTACACCGAGTGTGAGAAAAAGGGATTAGGTTAATGAAATTTTTTTTTTCTTTTTTTTTTTTTTTTAATAAACTAAACAAAAATCAAACAACATTAATATTGATTAAAACTTGTAGACTAGCAAAAATTTTACTTAAAGTTTTTTTAGGTTAGAATCAACCAGCAGAACAGTTGGAACGATCAACTTAGGTGTAGGTACTGGTGGTACTGCTATGTAAAGTATTGCTGCGACGTAGCCAGATTTTTCTAACCACGAGTGTATCAGTGTGTGAGTGTACATAGATATATAGAATTCAATGTGTGTATGCCAGTGGTGACCAACTTTTTCTTTACTATCTATGTGTACTCATTCGTATAGCAAAAGTAGTTATGGATGAGCTCCACTGGTGGGGATAAACTACCTTAAACGATTACATATTTGATGTGAAAAAAATTATTTACAATTACAAAATAAATAAAGCTGTCTCTAAATGAGGTTAGCAAACGAAAATATACAATAGCCATGTCAAAGTCTCTGGGAGGGGGGGGGGGTAAGTTTTTCAATAAAATTGAATGCTTTAAGCCACAACAACAAAAAAATTAAAAAATGGAGCTATCCGAAAAAAAGTGAGAAAATATAATTTTTCTTTCTTATATGTTTTTCTTTTTCGCTAGGGTTAAGGTAGCTGATTGTTCTTGTACTATCCGTTTGTGTTACATTAGACTATCGCACCTGAAAACATAGAGTAGCAGGCACAATATGTATACCTATAAATACGAAACCGCTTATTTACGTGGTGAGGTTAGCCTCCAGTTTCGGACTTTCAATACCTCATATACTTTTTTTGCTCGGTAACCTTAGACTGTCATGATTTCATTAAAAAAAAGATTATTTAAACAACTTTCTCCTAGTTTTTGTAGCATGTGGCTCGACTTTTAGCCTAAAAAAGCAAAAATTTTGGTGAAAAAGTCAAAATGTCTTATAAGACCAATGCTAAAATTTCGAATTTAAAATGTATTTTCTTTCTTTCGATTTTGGTCGGTAACGTGCTCTGAAATATCAACTGTACATCCGTTTGAGTGTTACTTTACCACAGATTTCAATTTAGCTGTAATAGCTCGACTTTCAAAAAGGTGATGAGCCACCTAAATAGGACACAAAAACTCGATTTTTTCTATAAACGAAAATGTTTTGGAATTTTACATGTCCTTAACCTGTTAGTCATATAGGTAACTTAAACACATATTTTACAGGAACGTGTGAAACTGATGTAACATTTAAGGTAGTTCATGCCAGAATCAACTTTTTTACAAAAACAGTAAAACTACGGTAATAGTAACTGACACTTCTTCACATATATGGTTAAACTAGCGGCCCTCCGTCTCGGCTTCGCCCGAGACTTACTAAATAAAACACCGTAGTGTGTTGACATGTAATATGTGAAACGTTTTCAGTTAGAAATTTTACACATAATCCTGACACATCTCAGAACAAAAATCTTCTTATTAAAAACATACTTTTTCGGAATCCATATAGTTTATTTGGTCAAATAATAAGGTGTGAAAATTGGAAAAATATAATTATGCTGAAGAGTACCGAGCGTTCTTTATGCCATAAAATAATCGTTGGCCATAAGGAGCCGTTGATTTACAGCTTCTCCCGTATAATTCACGAAAAGGGCTATTTTTTTAAGCTATTAAGATTTTAAACTCCCAAAAAATATATATTAAAATAACAATTTTTTTTCTCTTATCTCACAACTTTATTACCAGAGCAACAAAGTTCTAGACCTTAAACCCTACATTTTTTGTTGCCACAAAAACATTTTCTACTTATTTAACAATCTGAATTAAGATCTTGAAAGATTTAAGAGATTACTGTAAGGGTAAAATGAAAAGCTGATCTCTCACGAAATGGATTCTTTATTTGTCGATTTTGATGCTGCTGTTCCAATCTCGATACATTTTCTGCATCAGTTTCTTGACACCTCAAATTGTATTTATTAGATACATTTGAAGTTTTTCTTCCAATTCACCCTCTTGCGACTTTTGGCATGCTTAAAATTTTTGTGACCCCTAAAGGCTGTTTTCTGTCCACTTTGTTAGGTTCTAATATATTTGTTGGCAAGGTAGTTTAACGTCCGATGGCCCTAAAAAAGACCGGTGAGCTTCTTAAGTATACTCTTTCTTGACTGAAGTTAACAACAATTGTGACTGCCTGGATACCTCAGGGTGATCTTCTCTGGCCGGTTGTTGAAGCCCCATACTAGAGAAAAATTACAAAGTCCGAAGCTTTGGAGCTAGTTGTTCAGATCTTTCCCAACGTCTCCTGGTATAACGTCAAAGACGTTGGTGTCTAAAGCACTTTTTTCATTTGCAGATTCAGTTGTTTTGGTGATCTTAGATGGGGAGATTGGTGCGTGATACTTGTCCAGTGGAGACTGTTCTGTTGGCTCAAGTTTTTTTTCCTTCATAGCTGTTATAGGTTTGCCCAGCGCAGACCTTGGAGAGGATTTGTGATTCCTGGTTGAATGTTTAGAGTCGAGAGGGTAATATTGGGTCGTCGGTCACCAGGTTTTCCAGCCTTGCGAAGAACAACTCCGCTCGTGCCGTCAGCCAGTGAATAGCTGACTTGGTTTGATAGTGCCCGTCTTTAGTTAATATAGTCTTTTAGTTGACGAATCGCTTCCGGAAATGGTAATAAAAATGTATTAGTTGGCAAGGTAGTTTACACTAAGGTGGCCTCTAAAAAGAACCGATGAAATTGATGGTTAAGTAGGGAACGTAAATACTTATAATGGCCCTAAAAAGCGCCAGTGGTGAAACTTCCAGGCTATTCTTTATTATTATTCCTGATGATGAAGAGCTGGCTGGGTTGCTTGATTCTTACCCTGGGAGTCTCGATGTACGGAGACTGTGATGGAGGGAGGTACGCCGCTGACCAAAGGATATCTCGTCTCGGGTCGTTCCCCAGATAACCAACTGCTCATCTTTAGACGGGAACATGTGGGTAAGCGCGTTGGGGACGCGACGACCAAGAAGGTAGCCGTTGTGGCTGCCCGTGCCCCTCAGAGCTGTTTTCCCTTGCTTACATTTGTATTAGCCACATCTTCTCTAACTGCACCAGGTGGGATGATGGGACTGCCACACAACTCTGAAGAGTTGGTGCAGATTGTGCTCTGGCTAGATATGTCTCCTGGTATTCTGGCAGAGACAGCATCGGTTGGAATTAATTTTTTTTTTTTTTTGATCGCACTCGTCGAGATTCAGGGTGAAGGGACACCTAGATCCCTTCCCCTTTAGAGAAGAGTGTCGTCCGTAACCGGGATACCCAGTTGCAGGACTATTACCAGCATTCCCTGTACAGCTTGTTGAGCTGCCGAAGCTCGACTATACCTCTGTAGATACGCTCCGGCCTATTATAACCACACTTATTTAATTATGTTGCAGGTAGCTTCGATTTTGTGTCGACGCCACCTAGCGGATTTTACTGAACTAAAGTGAAAAGCTGGCGTATTTTTGCAAAACTTTGAGCTCATTTATTGCTATTGTTATTTAATTTTTTAAGATAAAAACTATACTAAAACCATCTAGGAAGTATCATGAATCAGTGTGCAAAATTTCAGCAAAATCGGTTCAGTAGTTTTCGCGGTTAGCGATTACAACGGTTTTAGCGACTTTGCTTTATATATTAGTAAGAGTATGATAAGATATTGTTACTAATTTGGAGTGTCACTCCTGAGATACTCACCTATCAATTTATATGATTCAATTGAATTTTAATTCTTATAAACAAATAGTACAAAAAATTAGTTTTATGAATAAATATTCTTGTGATTTTCTTTACTAAGTATTTTGTATCAGTTTTGTGATGTAAAAGTTTATCAGATAAATGTGATAATATCTGATGACAAATGGTAGTAATAATTGTTTAAAAACTCAATGATACAGATAAAAGCGTTTTTTTACATGCATTAAATGTATAGACTCTTACAGCTGCTTGCTTTCAACGCATATTACTTTTTTTCACGATAACGTACATTTTACTAGAGAAAGTCTGGAAGATGAGGAATTTTTCTTAAAAATATTTATATAGTTGTTAAGAGAACATGCTGTTATAGTTGGATTACATAACGTCTCGAAGCATGGCTCGACAAGAGTAATGTTACATTGAGCGAACTTTGGCATCGGATATCTTAAAATTTTCCACGATAACAGGAAAAAATTTGGATACCATTAGATTCATCACATTTTCTTCTATAAAAAAATCAGGTTTTAGTTGTAGAAGATCTGTGCAAAAGCCTCTTTAAGAATGTTGTGTAAGCACATACATTTTTTCAAAATTTTTTAAGACGGATTTTTGAGAAAATAATCATTCAATTGAGGCTCTTGTGGAGGTTACTAATTAAATTTTATTAAATGTATTTTTTTAGGGATTTATTGCACAATTTCTTTTATTTTTTAGTTCTTACTGGTAACAGCGTATTTTTAATTACCTTTTTTTCATCAATATACGTTTTTATATAAGCTTAAAGAGAAGTTTTTGAACGGCTTTTCAAGAGTTTTGATTTACTTTAGTCAGTAGTGCAGTAATAGTTACAATCAGATCAGAAATCTCAGGTAGCTATCAAACTCGAGCTCAGAAGGCCCTCTGTAGCCAACCGAAGGTGGGTCACTGGTGTCAGCGTAAGGAGGAAAACGGTTGTGCTGAAATCACCTAAGTAACCTAGCCTTATCCCATATAAAAATATATAAATTTTTAATGTAGGTATAAATAAATGTATGTAAATTCGCATGTACATAATGTGCGGTTATGAATACACTTCTAACATATATTTTTAGAGTAAAATATATAAACAAACATTCCGCACATTCATTTGAAAATGAGTAATAAATTGAAGGTTATCGTTTATTAAATCAAGAAAGCAGCAAAAAACATACTATGGGCATACATATAGGTATACTAGATTGCAAAAATTTATGGTTTTCATCCAATTTTATTATTTGAAAATCTTTACAATTATACATTTTTGAGATGCTTATGTACATTCGTATGCTACACCCTCGGGATCGAAGTGTGATGAAACACTACTTCTGACTTGTCTTGGAATAGTGTTTATAAATTCTAATGATTAGGAAGGAGGGATGGTAGCCAGAATAAATAAGGAGAACGTGGAACTTATTGAACTATTAAGCGAGAAATGGTGCTTTAATTAAAAAAAACACTTATAATTAACATTTCCAGCTACGTTAATACATGTAATTAAGATATTATTAAAATTTCCACCGTGTACCACTATGATATTTCAAATTTAATGGTCAGATTATTTAAAACAAAATTGGAACTTACATTTACGACGCCTCCGACGAAGAAACGTACTTGACACTACGTTACAATGCTAATGTGAATGGTGGCTGACCGTCATGTACGTTTCTTCGTCGGAAGCTAAATGACATATTAAAAAATGAGATTTTTGTTTAAGTAATACCTAGCTCATGTTTTTACAACACAATTTTGAAAGATTTATGTGGTTTACCTCATGAACATATAATGGTAACATAACATCCCAATTTTAAACTACTACATACAAACGAGCATATTGACAAATATATATCTACTGGTATTCCATTGAATGACAAACATTTTAAAAAATTAGTTATAAAATATATGCTTCACGGTCCACATGCACTCAGAGAAAAAAAACCATAATTTTTACCGTGATTATCCTTACAAAAATTACCAGATTTAAAATTTAGATTGCAGACGTTAATCGAGAAACAAAGCGACATATTGGGACCTTTTGACCTAACTTGATCAATTTTTACCGTGCTGAACAGTAAAAATCGTCGGGTGCCTAACAAAATTTTCCCCCACTGCTCTTATACATAGATATATATAGATAATTTTTTTTTTTTTTTTATAAACACCTACTTATGTAGTGCATTTATTTTTAGGCTTTATTGTAAACGAGTAAAAAATAGGAAAGAAAGTCGTTTTAGTTTTTATCTAGTTTTTCAACAATAATTAATTTTTACTATTCAATAAATACGTAAAACTTTCTTAACTTTGCGTATAGAGGAAAGCAACCGATTTTCTATAAAAGTTCATAATATTCGACCGTCAATTACTTTGCACTCGGTGGGTGGAAAAGTACTTGAAAAATCATCAAAGCAATAAATGTATCTTTTGGAAATTTAAATTGAATGAGAAAGTAAAAGATTTTGCACAATAATATTTGCCATATAAAATAATTACCTTAAGTAGTTACTACGGTGTAGTTTCATGGAATGAACGATGCGATAAATGTGGGACTAAGCTGATATGGTATCGTGCAATATGTAACGAAAGTCACTTTTGCTTCTTACTTCGCCCTTGCCCCGCCCCGCCAAGCTCTGCCCTACCCACCCTGTCCTACCGCACCATACTTATAAGATTGCTACGCCAAATTATCTCGCGTACTGCCACCAAAATGCATATCTGAAGGAAGCAAATTTTGATTTCCATTAAATTTTATTTCTTTATTTTTTTACCTAATTTTTCTAAAAAAAATTAATAAGTAATTTCGACCAGAATAAGACCAACGATCTTCAGCACGCGAGCCGAGTACCCTAGCCACTCTGCCACGAACGATTCCGATAGTAGGAAATCTCATGCTTCTTGTAAACTGTAATCCGTACCTTACTTTTAATGTAAATATTTTTTTAGCTTTTGTTAATTAGATTGACTTAATTATAAATAATATTTGTTACTAAATTATTCATCGAATTTAATAATTTTTTTTTTAACTCGACAAACCTTTTTCTGACATCTGTAAAATCTATTCTATACTATATTAAATAAACAACTTAATTTTTTAATTAACAATTATTAATTATGTAAACCTTATCTTTATGTTTGTTGGCAAAATGTTAATTATCCATTTTATAAAATATGGAATTTAATAAACATTTAATAATAAAACTAGTTATCTAATACTTTCTAAGCCCTCTTTTAGTTAACTATTGTTGGTTTCGTGTACGCAACTAATTGTAAGAATGATTGTGTCAGTGTATGACAGACGCCAGCACAATGTTAGAGATGTTATCAGAGTAGGCAGTTGTTTTGAAATAATCGGAAGATTCGATGAAAGCATGTACCCTCGGACTGGCCAGCCTGTCAACACATCATGCCATGGCTATACTCTGTACTTTTCTTGTCTACGTATAATATATTTTTAAAAATTGTTTGTTTAGTGACTATAAAAATATTTATTAAAACCACACCCAATTAACGTGCACATACTCATTCCCACGATAGTTGCACAACCTTTGTACATAATATCGTTTCATAGGAAGTATATTCATATTCACGTATTGTCTACAATAAAATGTTATAGAAGTATAACTCCATACTTGGGTATACCCAAGTACCCACTGTCCACTGGTTTTCTTGATAAATATTGACTATTTATTTAAATTATTCATTGATTTCTAACCATTATATAAAAAATAGCAGCAAAACCTGGCGTTAAATGGATCAAAAAATATTGCACACTTGATATTTATAAAATGAGTTTTTCTATCCTATATGATAAATATTCTGTCCGCGATCAAAGTTTCTAGTTCAAAAAATTTCTAGAACACACAACTACACTGATGTTCAAAAAATCCTTAAAAATTTTGCATGAATTTGACTTTCTGCATATTTAGGAGTAAAAATTTCTAGATTATTTTTTTTTCCCAAACTGTCTAAGATAGTTTTTTAATATTAAAATGCACAAAAGTATGGAAAAAAAAAAAAAAAAAAAAAAAAAAAAAAAAAAAAAAAATTAAAAAGGACTTGTACACATAATCTAGACCATGCTCAACTAATATCATTTTTCTCAATAATTTTTAAAGTTTGTTACGTATGATGAAATTTCATACATTATTTATTAAATTATCAGAACTTTCTAATTCAATCTAAACATTTTTAGAATAGTTGAGAATATTTAAAACAAAATTTTAAGTGTTTTGGTACAAAACAGAACTTTCCAGATTATCTTTAATGCTTTGAGAATACTTACTCTTTGACACCAATAAAAATTTACTTTTGACTCATTTCAAATATTAGAAAATTATTTCTCATTTTTCAGATTATTCTAAACATATTACGAACAAACTAAAACGTTGTAAACTGATTGAAACTTAATTTTAATCGATTTTAAGCATTGAAATATGTATAAAAATTTTCGGAAAGTTCGTTAAATTTTTTAAACATCCCAGAACGTTCTAGACCATCTTTAGTCATTTTTAAATAATGTTTAATATTTTGGAATATTTCAGAAAATTCTAGATCAATCTAAAAATTTTAAGAGGAATTTAGAATATTTTATACCAATAGTATTCATTTTTTTATAATTTTCAGTGTACTATGTTTGGATACATTGCAAAATTTCCTAGATCATCTTTGAAATTTTGAAAACAATTTAAGATATTCTCGACCAACTGCACTTACGCAGTAGTTTATTACAAAAATTAAAAAATATTCTACAGTATTCTGCAATACTCTAGAAAATTTGGAATGTTCTAGAACCTTCTAAAGAAATCTGAAATATTATAAATACGTTCTCAATATTCTCACACATAAACGTTATTAAACGTGTAGGACCTTCTACCACTGCAACTACAAGTGGATGGTAGTGATTAGTCATATCGAGAAAGCTGAACATACTAGCAATACTTTTCTTATGTATGTATGTATGTATGTATGTATATATATACACATACATTTATTCATAAACGTTTGATGGTCATTAACAATTTTCCTTTTCAATATAGTTTAGTAGTTCTATTTAACATTGTAAATGAAAGTAATAGTCAGTACTCTATTGTTTATTTACTTGGTAATCTACTATATGCACATAATGTACGTTGAAGGTATAACCATAAAAGTCAGTAATCAATAGGGACACAAAAGTTTTTTTTTTACGTTTCCACTGTAACCTGCTCTTATAACAAAAGTTTCTTACTCCTGCTTCTCTTGTTAATCTTATCGTCCAAAGTTCCAAACTACTCATAAGTGAAAGAGTGAAGTCACGCGTTTGTATCTGATGTGTTACATAGATGCGTTCATAACAACGTACTCCTAATTGGTGATTCTACCAAGCTTAAACGCCAGCATTAAAGCTGTTCAATGTTAACTTGCGTGTATACTCTGCATGCATACTCTTAGCACCACTGAGGCTTTTTTATCGAAAGAGCTCCAATGAAGAATGACGGATGCGCACAAGACTTTTATGCGCCTTATTATTTCAAAGTGAGTTGCGCCGTTTGTGCAGCAATTCAATATCCAAGCAGCCCAGAATACTTATAGCTGCTTACTTTAGCGAGAGAATTTTATTTTTAAATAGCTTAGTGTACAAGAAAATATTTTATTCAATGTAGATATTTTTCATTTTCACGAAAATTAATAGATTTTAAATAAACACTTGTTAAGCTAATAATTCAAAACTTTGCGTACGAGTTACATAATAAGCTTTCCTTAAATATTATATTAACAACAATTCTCTATTTTCAATACGTACTATAAATAAAACACAAAAATAATTTTGTTTGCCAACTCTATATTTATTTGTACATAATGATTGTACAAATTTATTTGTACTTAGACATAATTAATGACATAGTATTATTTGTGGTGGAAAATAAGTTTTGTCTCTTAAAGTATTCTTTGACGACAAACTTTTATAAAGCAAAGTTTTTATTGTTTTGCTCTTTAATAATATTCTTGTGTTTGTCATAAAAAAAAAAAAAGCTCAAGGACTGACAAAGCTAGTACGCTTAATATATCATGGGCCAGTTTTAATAAGCTGAAATATACTTCTTAAAGATTTTCCCACGAATTCTGAATATCAGTATCAGATTGTGCTCTTGGAGCTTGATTATAATTATTCTTTTTCACTCCAAGAGTAGAAAGGTTTATAAGGTTTAAGGTAAACGAAAAAAAAAATTCAGATCATCATCGTCCTTTATTATTATTGTTATTATTATTATCATTATTATTGTTATTATTATTAGTTAAATTCTCATAGTGACTTAAACTAGCTCAATGCATATAGCTTTACGTTTTTTATACTTCTGTTTAAAATCATCACCCTACCTGGTATCAAAAATGATAAGCACTTATAAATTACTTTTTCTACAGTACAATTACTTTTATAGTATCGATGTTTAATTACGTGTATTTAAATTATTAGGCATGACTAATGTATTAGAATGACTTACATTTTTGTCAAAGCAAAGAGTATAACCATTTTCAAATCACCTCATTTTGACTGTAGCGCTCTATGACTAAAAAACAGAATATTTAGCTGTGAGTTTTCATACATGCATTTTGTTGCACACGTTTTTGTTCAAAGACGAAGTTTTAGATCACAACAAAATACAATTTATTCGTATCATATATTTTACTGTGAAATGCAACACAGATGCTCTGTAATGCAAAATAGATGTCAAAACAGCGAAAAAATCGTTTTTTGCACGCGAACAGAAAAAATTCGGATTTTACAACAAAGTGTTTAATACAAAAATCATAAAACTTATTAAAATAAAACTTTTTTGTCATGTAAGTTTTCTCAATAGTGACGTCTTAATGCTATACATAGTAAAAACCATATTAAAATTTCTAAAAATCCGTTTTACAGTGTTTATTTTTCTACATTACATTCGTACGTAAACTGTAGAACACAAGAATAGTAAATATTATAAAAATATACTTTTTCTGTATTAATTGTTTTTGTTCATATTGTCGTCCTAACACTTTCAGGAAAGAAATCGTTTAAAATCACTCAAGAATCGTTTTTTAGCATATAACTTTTTTATATCTTTTTTTCTGACAAAACGTTTCATACATAACTTATAGATATTATTAATATAGACCTATTTATGCTTGACCTGTACGTTTTCAGTGTCATTCTAACGTAAGATACAACAACAGTCGTTTTGAAATAGGTGACTACGGCTTTAAATCTTTTTTTAGTTCTTAATTTTAATATATTAAATTTATTTTAATATACTAATATTATACTAGTCACCTAAGTTATATTTAAAAAATATCTCACAAATAATAATTCTACAAAAAGTTGCATATTTATTTTTTCACATTTCATAAAGTTTTGTGTACAAAATCTCTACATGCACAGCAAAAGTTGAATGTTTCATTTTAATGATGTTCCAAAAACTGATGATTGTTTTTCGTATTTACAGCAGGAATTTCGTACATGCATCCAAACAAAATTCATTGCTCAAGCCTTTCCTGCCATCAGCTATACGATTATACTATAAGGCAACCTTAATTAAATTGACGTTTCATCCTGAAATGTAATAAACCACTTACACTGTTGGACCCAAAAAAGGTAAAAGTATCGACTTGTAAATATTATATTTGTGTGATTTTGAGTATTTTAAGCACGTCTTTATATATATTATTAATTTGGTGTAAATATTTTTCATGTTTATTATTAATTTATTTATTTTTTTAATCAGATGTCCGTGCATTCTATTTATTTTATGCTTTTTATAATTTTAATCATAATTGTCTGCAACAATTCTTGTAAGTACAATTTGTAAATCTTTTATTTGTTATTTTATTTTAATACATGAAAAAAGTATAATTGATAATTTTGACAGATGACATGTCCATTTCATTACCTAAAGATATGACACATGATCAAACGTTTTGACAGACTTTGTTACCTTCTAAACGTCATTTTTGTAATCTTCTTGACTGTCAAAGTTGTTATATTCAATTTGGTTTTTAATCGCGTTCTTTACTGTTACGAGGCATAGAAGATCTCGTGATCACAGGCTATTTGCTGACAGGGCACCTCGGGGCCGTAATATCGCTTTTCCCGCTATTTTTGACAACAGGAAAGTTACGCGATGTTGAAATTTTCAAACTTGACATTAGAATACACCCAAAAAAAAATTCACTCGCTTTTTCTCGTGGCTAACTAGTTTATGTTTGTTGTATAATATTTCATTTTTTAAATTTCTTCAACAGTCAGGAAAAACGGTTATTTTCGGTAAATATTTAAACTAGTATTTTACTGTAATATTATCTAATTTAAATGATAATAAGAAATAAAGATATTTTGGAAAATAGTCTAAGAGAATCAAATTACAAGCTACCAGTCTAATCCTTAGTACCATATTACGTATGAAGATATGTATAAATACATGCGTATTCAAATTACGACGAATACATCTTTTTTTAAATACTTTTATTACAATTTTCACACTGAGAAAAATTTTCTATAAATTTTGTAGTAAATTCCCGGACAAAAATTACCGTGCAGAACGGTAATGATAGGACTAGAACGTCACTCCAGATTTTTTACCTAACCTTAACGACTTGACAACACCGTATAATGACCTGGACCACGGGCACGGAGCAGGAAGGTGTAGATGGCGTGCTCCAACTATAGGTTGGTCTTGGGCAGTAGATTCGTTACCTGGTTAGGTGCTGAAATACGAAGTATCCCTCACTATTCTTTGCGGCTGATCTAAGCCCCAGGCAGCTATTCCTTAGAGATGATTTCTAGGTCTCCTCTCCTTTAAAATGACGTCTAGGTATCTGGTGAAACTTTCCGTGGGAACACGATTATTCACTGGGCCAACACTAATATCTCACGTCTAACACTGAGGTGCTCGCTGTAGGGTTTTGTAGAAGAACACCTTGAAAGTCTATTTGACCTGGAACACTTCTCCATGGGCAAATGTTGGATGAAAATTGACTCCTTTGGACATAACTGGGCCCCTTAAATATATCAAAAGACGTGCAGAAAGTCACGTAGGCCTTGACCTTAACATCTCGTTCCAAGAATCCGTTGCAGGGTTAGATCGGTTCTGGCTAGCCAAAAGTAAATCCGGTAACATTCCTGGGGCAAATCTGAACAGGATTAAATAAGTCAATCAATTGATTTATAAGGCCTGCAGTAGGTCAGATAATTGTAAAAATGAGTTTAGGAATAACGTGCTACAATTCTTACATTGTTTACTTTGCCAGCTAAGCCCATTGCTCGTATTTTTCTTCAAAACGAATTAAGTCTAAGACTACACCGATGCGTGTAAGATTTTTCTGACCATGTTCTTTGTCATTTCAAAGTGATTGACCCGATTTATTGCCACGGAAAGGGAAGTACATTATATAAATACAGAAAATTCAGGAAAATAAAAAAAGGATATCAATATTAATGATGTAACAAAAAAATATATTTTATATCATGATTGTCTGTGTACTTGATAAATGTTTCGTATTATACAAAGTATACTTAAAGTACATAAATTACAAAACTTGTCGGCAAATTCAATCTTGAATAATGTATCCATCGAGAAAACTTTTGTTAGACACAATCTTCTTTGATTAACTTTGTACGATCTACTAAGTGTCTTGCAAAACAGCTTGTGCTGACCGCAATTATAACTGTGGTCTCTGATTTACCTACAGTGAACATTCATTTTTAAGAAGAATTCTTGTTGGGTTAAGCGATTTGAACTAGGCGTAATGGTTAAAATTGTGAAGGTTAGGTAAAAAGATCGGAGTGACGTTTTAGTCTTATGATTATCGTTCTGCACAGTAATTTTTGTTCAGACATTTACCATAAAATTTATAGAAAATTTCTCTGATAAAGAAAGCACTAGCTGATAATTTATGCCGATAAGTGACAAAACATTGTTACTTTATTAACGGAAAAACAAAAACCTAATTAAAAAAATATCATTTTCAGATCATTTAACAAGAAACAAATAAATAATTTTTTTAATTTTCGTAATTTTTAAAAAATTATAAAAAGGTAGATGGGTACAAACTTTGAAAATCCAATTGCTATTATTGGTTAAAAAAACAGTTCCATTATAATTAAATTAAATAGTAAAAAATTTTTTAAACAGTGGTAAATGAGACTTTAAGAAAGGCTCGTTTAAGGTGGCTTCATCACCTTTTTGAAAGTCGAGCTATTACACCCAAATTGAAATCGATGATAAAGTATTACTCAATGGATGTACAGTTCAAATTTCAGAGCATATTGCCGACTAACATTGAAAAAAAACACTTAAAATTCAAAATTTTAGCAAGGCAATTTGATTTTTTCTATTCCTACCTTTTTTCATTTATATACCTAAAATGTCTTTAACAAATAGTATTCTGTAAAACAAAAAAAATATTCTACAAGAAAAAAACTTGTTTTTGAATTAGAAAACAATAAAATTGCTTTGTTTATCTTTCATAAAAAATGTGTAACTGACAAACTTTTATTTAGATATGATAAAATTGATATGCATTGTTACGTCAGAAACAAAAATTTTATTTTCAGAGCTTATCAGCTAAAAAACAAGAACAAGTAATGTAGGCCAAGACAGAACCAATAATACAAAAAAATCAAGGAAAAGAACTGAACCGTAGTCAATATGCCGTTGTCATACTTCAAAGGATGAAAATTTATTTAAGTCTTCCAAAGCATCATCTATCCTATCACTAAAGGAATGATTCATAAAGGCAAAAACATCAGAGTGGTATGTGCTAAGATACAAAATACTATGGTCTTTGTTCATTTACAATATATTTGAGCTTTAAAACACAACTACGTTTGTTAACTGTCACGCGTACGATACCTATTACTTTTTTTTTTTTTTTTTTTTTTTTTTTTTTTTTTTTTTTTTTTTTTTTTTTTTTTTTTTTTTTTTTTTTTTTATATGTATGTTTTATGCAACCTAAATTAGATATTGCCTGTTCATTATTGCATTCTGTTAGGTTTATACAGAGGCCAAATTAAGAGACGCTTTTTTTGTTTCATTTGAGTGAGTTTTAATGTTTAAAAGTTATGCAAAAACTGACCTTAGTAATCAATATCTTAAATTGCTACCTATACCCTTAACTACTATTTGTGCAACTACATATAAATAATAAGATTCAAATCATTATATATTGTACACAACAGTTTCATGTTTCGATATTTGGCTTCTGAAAACTTTTGCAGCACTCACCAGCTATCAAAGTTATTATTTAAAATACATAGAATTAGGTGCAAGTATTTGCTATCAGAAACAACATTATATAAATTTGTAATAAATTTGAAAATAATTGATCTTACATTGTAGTTAATTCCTAATTACTGCTCGTGTTTTCAATCAAATAGGTAAAATTGAGGTACTTGTGCAATTTTTTGGCTAATTTTAAAACATGATAGTGACAAAAACATATAGTATAATCTGACTTGAACGACATTTGTTAACATATCTGTGGTCAAACTTCAGTTACAACTACGTGGATCAAAATTACTATTTTCTGGCCGCAGTCAAACTGTACATGCTGCCCAGCTATAGAAAGAAAAAAGTCTCAGATCGTTGGTTTATTTAGTTTAATTAAGTCTCACACAAGGATATACGAACAATCTAAGACTCTTTACTTGGTCTGTTGAGGTGTGCTGTATAGTATGATTGATTATAATTGACGTTTCTGATACAACTCCATTCAGAGAAAGAAATGTACCTATAAGATATAATTTTTTTTAATGTAAAAACATTCTTTGGTAAACCACACAAGACAGTATGTTCCATCCAAGCCGCGTGCTTATAGGACAGATTTTGTTTATTTGGCAAGTATTGGGCAAATTTACGATTCTGCACACATGTACACTGGAGATAGTTTAATTCGTTGAATGGAAAGTATACAATATCATCGAATCATCCAGTAGGCATAAAATGTATTAATTTCCCGCTCAATCAATTAAACGGCTTTCAGTGTACAAGCGAAGAAGAGTAAACGATTGCTTCACTACGTTGCCTGTAACCATGAGCGCTGAAATTCTTTTGATAGTGCAATTCTTATACAAAACGATAAACCAGGACTGACGATTATATGATATGTCACTGTAAAAAATTAGTGGAAACACAATTTTTAACAAAGAAGTGATTTGTGGTTTTAACCAATCTCTATATGGGTGTGATAAATATTATATTGGTGAGTCACGAAAATAATGCGATGACTCAATATATATATACATAGTAAATATGTGCGAGGCAATCGTGCACACAGTTCTGTTTTCAGCGTGCATCTAGTAAGGCAGCATATAAATCTGAGAAGTTGGCAAGCTTAGTTGAGAGAATACAAGAGAGAGGAGTCTACAGCCAATGATATTTAAAAACTTAGAAACTTCAGAAACCTTCGTCAAGTTGAAACAAATTGTATTCTTTTAAATACAAAAATTGTATTCTTTTCAATACAAAAATTTTATTCTTTTCAATAATTGTAAGGTTTGGAAAGTGATAAGATTAAAATCTAAAAAGGTCTAGTTTTCTTACGTTTTAGTGCAACCTACTTTTTATACGAAATTTGTAGTAGGTATTATACTGTAACTATATGATGCTCAAACATGAACATAATTGAACTGAGTAATTCCTACTTTTCACTGGTACTATTTATAAACATTAAATTAAGAAGATAAATCTATGGCTCAACGAATTTATTTGCTCCTTAAATAAATTAGCATTACCACATTTTATTAAAGTTTGCATCAATTACGGTAAAAAGTAAAAAATTACTAGATTGGATTCCGCTAATTTGCGAGTACTTGAAAATTTAATAGTACGACTGTCATACGAGAAGTATGCTACGTCAAAACAAAAAAAAACTAAATCCTTTCTAGAGTATCATATCACTGCGTTGCAGAGATTACAATCCATTTAAATAACTGCAACTAAAATGAATTGCAATTTTATTAAAATTTCAGAAGTTCTCAACACATTTTTATTTTGATATTTCAAACGTAAAAAGAAAACTTCATGGGAATATTATAACTATTTAAAAAAATACCAGTTTTCTTTATTGAATGGTTCTTTAGTTTACTATTACTAAAAAAAAACTAATTATTGATGTACAATTTCATGCTTGCATCACTTACCTACGATACACGGTAAGAAAACTCGGAAATTAGGCGATGTTTCAATTTGTCTGGTATCTGATTATTTATAAATACGTCTCTCTCAACCATACAAATACTAAATGAAGCTTAATAAAACTACTCAACCGATCTGGCTGAAATTTTACATACTGATTATTGACACTTGATTATCTTAAAAAAATTAATAACAAGAGCAATAAATAAGCTCAAAGTTTTGCAAAAATACGATAGCTTTTCACGTCCGTTCAGTAGGCGTAGATGTAAAATTGAAGCTACCTGCAATATAATTATATATGTGTGGTTATAATACGCCCGAGAGTCTCACCGACTTTCATAGTCTTTCACTGGCAGTATATCAAAAATAAAGATATGAGTCGTGCTGCTGGGTATCCTGGCTACCGACGATACTCTTCTCCAATAGGCAAGCAACCTACGTCTGATTCCACCCTGAACCACCAGGATTGACAAGCGCTACCAATAAAAAGGTATTCTAAACGATAACATCTTCGGCGGGATACCAGGAGACGTGTCTGGCCAGAGCACAACCTGCTCAAACACCAATAGAGTCGTTAACAATGCATCTGGGCATCTCGTCTGCCAATGACACTCTTCTTTCATGGGCAAGCAAATTAAATCGTTTTTTACCACGGATCGCCAAGATAATCGAGTGTCACGGAAAAATAGGTGTTCAAAAAGTCAACGTCTCCGGTGAAATACCAGGAGACTTATCCAGCCAGACCTCCTCAAAGGCTTAAGAGTTTTGTGGCCGTTCAACCATCCGGTCAAATGCCGTCAGATAAATGCTCACTGCAAATGCAAGCCAAGGAAGACAGTCATGAGGAGTACGGGCAGCCACAACGGCCTCCTTCTCAATGGTCATCCCAACGACATACCCATAGAGAAGGTATTCTCTAGGCCCACTTTTCTGACTAACGATGAGTGATTGGTTATTTGGGGAACGACCCGAAGACGAGATTTTCTTTGGTCAGCGGCGTACCTCTCTCCATCACGATCTCCGTACACAGAGACTTCGAGGGTAGGAGTCAAGCTACCCACAGCTAGCTCTCCATCATCAAGAATTATAATAAGGGATAGCTGAAAGTATCACCACTGGCCCTTTCAGGGCCATTATAAGTATTTACGTTCCCTACTTAACCATCAATCTCATCGGTTCTTTTTAGGGCCACCTAACGTTTAACTACCTTGCCAACAAATATATGTTAACTAAAATTTCCAACAACGATTCGTCGACTAAAAGACCATATAAGTCCGGCCACTATTAAACCAAGTCAGTCATTCACTGGCAGACGTCATGAGCGAAATTGTTCGTCGCAAGGCTGGGAACCACGGTAACCGACGACTCTATACTACCCTCTCGACTCTAAGCATTCAACTAGGAATCACCAATCCTCTTTCAGGTCTGCACTTGGCGAACCTAACATCTATGAAGAAAAAAAACTTGAACCAACGGGACAGTCTCCAACGGGCAAGCATCACAAACCAATGTCCCCACCTTAGATCACCAAAACAACTGAGTCTGCAAAAAAAAGAGGTGCTTTAGAAGAAACAATGTTTTCGGATTTATACAAGGAGACGTTGGGAAAGAGTTTTACAACTTGCTCCAAAGCTTCAAACGTTGTAGTTTTCCTCTCTATAAGTGTGGTGCTACAATAACAGGCCAGAGAAGATCACCCTGTGGTATCCAGGCAGTCACAATTGCTGTAAACCTCAGTCAACAAAGATTTGAAACTTAAGAAACTTAAGAAGCTTATCGGTCTTTTTTAAGGTCATCAAACGTCAAACTACCTTGCCAACAAATATATAAGAACTTAACAAAGTTGACAGAAAACAGACTTTAGGGGTCACAAAACTCTTAAACATGCCAAAAGTCGCAAGAGAGTGAATTGAAAGAAAAACTTCAAATGTATCTAATGAATACAATTTTATGTGATTTTTAAATCGTTATAGCTTCAAAAAATAGCCCTTTTCGTAGATTATACGGGAGAAACTGCAAATCAACGGCCCTAAAGGGTTATTTCATGGCATAAGGAACGCACGGCACTCTTCAGCATAATTATATTTTTTTTAATTCTTACAGCTTATTATTTGACCAAATAAACTGTATGGATTCCGAGCAAATATGTTTTTAATAAGAAGATTTTTGTTCCAAGAAGTGTCAGAAATAGATGTAAATTTTTTAACTAAAAACGTATCACATTACATGTCAACATACTACGGTGTTCCAATTAGTGAGTTTCGGGCAAAGCCGATACGGGGGGCCGGTATTTAATTTATATTATTGAGTTCTACTATTTTCATGCAGTTTTATTAAAAAAAATAAAAATCTTTAAAAATTATTTTCATAATCCATGTATCTTTAACCCATTTAAATGGGATGCAAATCAGCTTTTTATATCCTCTGGCACTCAAATTCCAGGATTTCTTTAAGCCCTGTTATGCAAAATTTCATAAGAAAATAATTTATAAAGATCTACATACAGAAGAACAAAATCTAATTGAAAAAGTTGATCGGAACTGGTTGAAAAATCTGGAAGAAAAGAAAGAGGATTAACTTAAAATGTAATTAAGCAAAGTAAAAAAGAAAAGAGAAAGATCTTCACAACAAAAACAAAAATAGAGCCCAACAACAAATTATCTAAAACAGATAATTGAAAACAAAATGTAAGTGTAACAATTCAAAGTTATTGTAAAATAAAACAGAAAACTCAAAAGCATATAATTAGTACACAGAAACGCTACATTAAAAAGTAGAGCAAACCAGCTTTTCACGTTATCGAATATAAATTCAAAAGAAGACTCAGAATATTCTCTCGTGCTTATGAACAGAGATCCAGTATTATATGAAGAGATTATAAAGCATAATGAGAGTGGAACTAGGTCACCTAAATAGAAAAGAGCTATAGTCAATGAGAGAAAATGAATTCTGGGAAAATCTAGACACTGAGTGTTCAATTATTTCTCGTATTACTTGTACTTCTACTCATTGGATTCAATAATCTAAATATTCTAGTTTTGGTCAGCTGAGTATAGTATACTATCAACTGTAACTATACAATATGAATGACTGACGACAAAAATAAAAAAGTAACTATGAGAGTAGTAACTACGAAGTCCGTTAGTGTGCATCAAAAAGATTTTCAACTTGGTCAGGAATGTATGACTTCCATACCTATAATTAGGTCCAAAATATCAACTTTCCGTCAGGAAACAATAAAAAAAATGTTTGTTATCTTAGTGATACCAACATTCTAATCTTGAGATAAGCTGTTGTAACAGAAGTTTCAATAATTGTGAATAATTACGAGCTAAAGGTACTAAAATTAATGGGAAAACTCTTTTTTAAAGTAGAGAAATCGAAGAAAAAGTACAAGTGATGATTCCAAATGTTGTAAAGATTAATGAAAATGCCAAGAAGAGTAAAATCTGCAAGCTAAAGAAAGCACTCTATAGATTAAAAACAAGACCAAAGAGATGGAACAAAATATTTACTTCAGCGATGTAAGAGCTAGGCTTAAAAAATGTCCTCTATGAAACATATTTATTCATATGAAAAAAGGAAGAAAATCTGAAAGTCATTGCAGTTACTACATGTAAATGATTTATTGATAGCAGGAAACAACCAAGAAAAGTTAGATAACGGTAAAAAGAGTTTGAGCTAAGCGTTTTACATGAAATATCTAGGAGAATATAAAATGTTCTTAAGTATGAATATATCTCTGCATAGAGATAAAAAAATTTTGTTTATTTGCTTAATTTTTTGAAAAATTATAAAAGATATTAGGATTTGATGAAAGTCTGGAGGGTTAATAAAAACTCGCAGGAGGCAGAGCCCCTAATAAAGAAAAAAATTGATGAAACGTTCAGTTAGATAAAAATACCTTGTACGTACATAAAAATTATCTTGAAAAGATTTAATATGATAAAGTGTATACCAAGATCTATACTAATAATAACTGGGCAATGAAAGTGACAGCTTCAAAGATGCAAACTATAAGAAGGAGGTTTTAAGAGCACGAAAGCCCTAAATAAAAACAAAAGTGCCGTAACTCATCTACCACAAAGTCAATTACATTCTTTAGAAGAAGATTGGTCGGATATAAAGAGGACATAGATATTTAAGAGGAACGTGTTGGCATAATTATCATAAATAGAACTGAAACATTAGAGGCATCAACAAATGCTAGTTTTAAAGATTGTGTAAGCTCAACTCGTACTGAAGGTAATTCATAAGACTATTTAATAATCAAGAAAGTGAATAAGTCATACATAAGCTTCCACTTTTTCGACTACTCAACTTGTGGTGCTCGACATGTCAGGTGTTTCATACACCACGATAAATGAGTCTTATAACATGACAAAGTTTGATAAGAATGTAGAGGAAATAAAAGAAGATTTGCTCGAAAGAGAAAAATTAGAAGTTAGAGTACATGTCTCAGTAACACAGAGATTTAATAAAATAGTTTGGGTATCAAGGAAAAGTAAAAGTACTTTGAACACAACTAAAAAATAATACCAATAACCACTACCGTTAGAAGCACATAAACTGCTTCGATAAAATGGTAAAATTAGATTCGGAACCCGAATGAACGTAAAATTTAAGTCAGAAGTATTTACTTGCTCAAAATAAAAGTACTAATACTTAATTTAAATGTGTTTACAGCTGCAGAAAATTAAGAGACTGGAGTTAGCTGAGTGTAAAAAGAAGGGAGTATTGGGCTGTAGACCTTGCCTGATTTTATGTCCGTGGCTGGTTGGCTAGCTATAGCTAACTGACTGACTTGATAACTCACCGCACAGCTGATGCAGTCTGGCTAAATTCGTGCTTGAGACCTTTTGCATAATCACAGTTTTCTTGTTTTATTACTTAAAACATTCTTTTGTACTTATTCAAGTTTTCTTTATTGAATTAGTGTCTGAATGAATCTATCCTCTGTAAGTACTTATTTTGACCTTGTTTTCTAGTCTTTATCTACAGAACTACTGATCCAACAGATCTTCTTGAGTAATGAACGTGAGTGCGTATTTATTGTGTAAATATTTCAAATACGCTTGTACTAAAATCGTCTGGGTACATGTCAGTATTGCATTAAATACAAGTTATTAGAAAACTAAGAAAGTGTACTAAAATAAAGTTCTATAAATATCACTATCTGGTCGACTGTGTTTGTACACGCATATTCATGTAGCTGTTGCGCCTCAGTGACTCACAATCAGTTAGAAAAATACAAAGTACTACTGTATGACGTTTATCACATGCGTACAAGGACTGGCTAGCTCTATGAATCACTATCTAAGTGTTTATCCACTATTTTTCCACTGTAATAATTATATACTAGGTAACCATAGCTTCTTTTTTTATAAAAAAATAGCGCTATCTAAGAAGAAATTTGCAACTTTAATGCTTACAGACAATAAAATTTGTAATTAGCTCTAGGACTATAATTATGTAAATATAATTTTATATTAAAAAAATTTTATCTCAAAGGTACACCGGTCAAGCACTTAAAAAAGAACTTTCGTACATTAGATTAAAATACCTTTTCCTACGTCTGGTGTTTTCCTTTACTTTAATTATTTACTGCATCATTTTTGAAAAGTACTCTTTGAAATAAATGCGCATCTTATAAAGGCAATCATAAACAGATCTCGAATTATATACTTGCTCCGTATTACATTGTGCTTGCTCTGTATTTTAACTTATCACATGCCGTACCTACTTACAATATGGTTTTTTAGCTGTGGTAGCGATATTTCTCGTGTTATTTTTCATCTTTGTGACAAGTTGCACAAATTAAATTTCAACAACTACAATAATCCACTGAAATGTGTATAAATTCATCCATTCAATTTCCCATGAAAATCTCAACCAATACAAAAAGTGCAGTGAAAAACTAAAACTGACTGTTAACGTTATAGATTGACAATACACTTATATTAATTGATAACCTACCGGATTATTATTTGTTTATAAAATCACAATCAATTATATTTTATATAAATGCTGTAAATCACGGAAAACACCATTAAAAATATTATGTTTAATAATCAAAAAATCAAACATCCATGTAAGATTTTTAAACTTGTTTGATTACATTTGTTATTTTCGAAGTGTTCCTAAAACTCATTATTTATCATTGCATGTATCATTTAAAAATTCTCTAAAAGTTTTTTTGTCTCTAAAACGCACAAGCTTTTAAAATAGACCAATTTTCACGCATGGTGTATTATTCACTCCACGATTGGTGTTTACTTAAAAAAAAATTTTGTTTACACAAATTTATTTTTTAACTTGATAGTTCATATTACAATTAATAGTCTTGTACAATTCCATAAACAAACTTATGAGGAACATAATTTTTAATTTAAAAAAAAACACAAATTTCAACAAAAGCTTGGAGCGTTAAAACAACATACATATTGTCAGTACAGAGGTAGATTTGTAGGTGGACATAAAACCCTAAAAAGCTATAAAATACACTTGAGCAACGCATAAAACACATTTATTTGGACTAATGATCGTCAGTCTTATCGTAGTTCTTATTACATGGAAAGCTCTTTGACTCGATGGAAAAAAATACACCTAACAATAAACCGATAAATATATATTTAGTCTGTTAATTAAGTAAAATGTAAGCGAATGCGCTCAAACCTTTGTAATTTTATCAAAAGTAATTAGATTAACAATGACAAAAGCCAAAATTTTGCCGCATTTTTTTTGTTCGTGCTGCGAAAGAGTATAGTATTGAATAAGGCAGACAATCCGGCCCTGTCAATGACCAGAACAATTTACTGCTGTTTAAGGTGCGGGCACCCAAACAAAAGTATGCGTGGCCTCTATCTTATTTCTTCTTTTTCCCAGTCCACTGCCTAGCTACCGTCGCTGGTCTTTCTTTCTCTTATCTGATGAAAATTTATCTTATCTCTCAAAACGACGGCTCGTGAGTCCAATTCTTACGTGCGCTCGAAACAGTTTCATGTGGTGTCTGACATTTCTTAGACTGTTTACGTGGGCTCACAGTTTGATCGTTTCCACTATTCTCTTTTTTTTCTTTTTTATTCTTCTCTGTTGTTATCAGCATCTGTCCTATTTGGATCCCCAATATTGTACAAAAAAACTTACTTGTGAATAGACAAAGCTCTGTTCGTGAAAAGATTTTATCATTCTTTAATTATAACCGCAATTTGGTGATACGTAATTAGTGTAATGAACGTAACGTACTTATTGTGGCTGAAGAATGCGGGAGTACACCTAATTCTTGGCGATGTATAGCCAATATGAAATCGAATACGGTGTTGTTAACTCTTTTTAATAGCTCTTTGAATGCATTTAATTTTTTTAGTGTTATAATTTCTTGTTCTCAATGGATGAATCATAGGTTAATATTGGCAAGTCCCAAGACTCAACAAGATGGCGATTGGAAGTGTAATCTGTGGAGCTAATACTCCGAGAATCAAAACAAAGAAGGCAAAGGTATATTGATTTTTTTTCTATAGTCTAATTTATAATGACTACTTTTCCATTACATTATGTTCTTTTTGTTGTTATAATTATTATTATCATTACTTTTAGTATTACTTGAATTATTGTTATCATAATTGTTATGATTAATTTTTTTTATTTTCATTAGTATTATTATTATTACTATTATTAGTATTTTTTTTCATTGTTATAATTATTATTATTTTTATTATTTAAATTACTGTTATTATAGGTGGGGATAGTAAGCAAAATCTTGTTATTAAAAAATATTTACTTCTGAAAAAATACATCAAAAGATAGTAAAGGATGATAATATGGAAATATTTAATTGTACAAACATAATTGTACTGGTTACTTTTACATACCCAACAATTAAGTTTGTGTGTGTGTTCATAGGCTTATTATTACTTCCAGAGCATGAAACAATATAAGACCGTATTGCTGTACTAGTTTCACATGACATTAATTAAAAACGCCATTCTATATATCCAACGTTTTGACTTCAATTTTGTTCAGACACTGCGATTAAACTGCTAAAGTAACTTATTTTGTTAAAAAGTAACTGCTAATATTATGAAATTTTCTAGAATGTATTTTACTCTAGGTATACATTTAAAAATGTACAGAATGTTTACTTCTAGATACTTAAAAAATTATAATCAAACCTGAATGTTAACTTTTTTGCAATTCAGATACTTTATTTGTCATATCAAAGCTCATGTATTAAATCGATTTTTCGAATTTAGGTGAAAATTAGAATATAAAAAATAGACTAAATTTAATAAATATACTGATTCCACATGTATGTGTCAAACTGTAAATAAATTAATTGTACCTAACCACGTATTATTGCTACACAAAAAGAACTTTATTAAACCGTAACAATGACCAATTAAACAAAATAGCAATAGTTGTTATTTTCAATACAAGTACAAATTTTTCGCTATCCCCTTACGTAATCATCACGATATTATGTCCAAAATACTGCATTATTACACAAATATTTGTAAGCTCACAAAAATTTGCATCAAACGTGTATTCGCAATTTTAATTCGCATGCGTTAGATGTTTCAACATGTCACAGTTGCAAGTAATGCTTATTTGTTAGTATATTATTTTAAACATTTTTTTTTAAATAAAATATATTCAAAAAAAAGATTTTATTGAAGTACGAAAACTGACACTAATTCTTAGACTTTTAGATAAATGTTTAACAATTTAAAGAAGCAACATTCATAAAACTGTCACGTAAAGCAGAAATTTAATTTTATAAGTCTTAAAAAAGAGTTCAAGAATAAGTGTCCTTTGTGTGCGTTTTTGTACATAATTATGTAAAGTTATTCAATAGTATTTATATTTTACATTACATTTTATTCATCATTCAGGTAGTTACGTATTGGAGCTTGAATTATTTATCCAAGTAATTAAGTGTCTGAAAACAATCATAAAAATAAAAATTTTACTGGTTACTTCGCGACAACGTCAATAGCATTCAAACTTATCAATGTATCGATTTTATACTTATATAATTAATCATGTCTTCACTTACAAAAAATTGTCAGTATGAATTAAGTGTTCGAATAATAAATGAAATTTTTTTTACTGCTTGCTTAGTTTAGGATTATTTGATTGTGCATTCAATTTGAAATACGTTATTATCAGAAATTTCATAATCATTGATTCTAGAAATTAAGTAAATAATTTTATATGTTTATGAAATCTTTTAAAGTGACTTCATCATTTTTTCCTGAGTGCTGACCTCGGAAAAAAAAAATTGACGCTGTAATTTAACTATTTCAGATATAATACTTAATAGCATGTTTTATAACCTCCTTCTCGAGCAAATAGCATTTAAAAAAAATTCTCATTTAAATACATTGTATGCACTACTTGGTCACAGTTTACACAGTTGTTACACGTCTTACGAGAACAGCGTGGAGCAAAAACTGCCTAACGGTATACGATCAGTTGTACATCTTACCCACACGATTTGATTATCATTGTTTCTTTTGTGTAATAATAAAATACATACTAATTACGTATAAAGTAAAAAGTAGTGAATAAATAAAAGTTTTAAGCAGTAACTTTCGTAAATTATTGGCTTATGAAATAAAACACATAAGTCTTAAATTCAAAAGTATTAGTATAGACTTCGAATTCTTTTAATTTTTGGGCTTGACCACCATGTTCTCAACATGTAAACAGTAACAAACTTTACACAATAATTGTATAAACCCTGACGTAGTAATGAAATGATTTCTACTTAAAGTGAAATTTCTGTGTCTTGATAAATCAAAACTAAGTTGTCATACCTATACGAATTATTTTTTGCTGAATTTATTTAATTATAATAATAAGTTTTTGACAACTTAGTTTACTTAAAAATCGACGAATAAGTAATTTATTATCTTCGGTGCCCGTGCAGATAGTAATATCAAAATATTCTTTTTCTTCCGATAAATAATCTAAAGTTTCTTTAGTAATTCAATTTATTTTTAATTAAAAATTTGACTAAGTCGTGTTGTGTACACACTCCTAGTAATATCAAAATATTATCTTCCTTCCAATAAATAATCTGAAGTTTCTTTGGTAATTCCATTTATTTTTAATTTAAAATGTGACTAAGTAGTATTATGTACACAGTCCTCGAAGCTCCCTCGCTTGGTATATAGCACTAAACAACGAAGCCTCTTTAGATACCTTCTAACTGACAATATTCCAAAAGATTCAGTTATACAATAAAATTCCTTATACTCAATCAATTGTGTTTATTAATGTACTCACCATTTACTTACTTTTAGACTACAGAAAGAAGTTGGATCGAAGCTACCTTTCAAAAAAGGGAATGTACAAAATTCATTCCAAGTGCAAAGGACGAGCACCGGTGAGTACTCGTGCCACGTAAATAACTATTTCTAGTGTTTAATTTACTTTTATTTGCTTTAAATGACAATTATTAGTAAGTTTATTTTAACTCCTCAAATATGTAACATGAAACAGACTCTCTATAAATATTTTAAATTACAATGAAATCAAAAATAAAAATTTTTTTTTTTATTAACGAATCAATTCCTAAACTACATAGAATTATGTAAAAATAATCAAATAGTTCTAGTTTTTAGTACTCAAGCTATCACAAAAAAATGTTAATTATCGTCGAAGAACGAAAACTGGAAATTATATTTTGAGGTGTAGATTTTACGCTGATTTTAACAATTGACTAAAAACCAAAATAACTTCAGAATCAAAGTTTTAAACCAATCAAATTATCTTTAACCTTTAAGGTTGAATTTAGTTGTCAGTTAAGTGTATTAAGAATATCGTATTGTATTATGTGATTCAAAAACAAATGTTTGAAGTTTATTCAATGTATTTCTTCTTTCACTTTTTAAATGAGAAAAATAATCCTAAAGTTTTTCTTAAACTTGTTTCTGTAACGAGACTAGTCCTTCTTCAAAATGATGGAAATGTAGGTACTGCTTGATTTTGATACATTGATCGTATTTCGAATATAATCTGCGATTTATTGAAAATTGCTATGCATAATATAAGAGCATTGTATTTATCAAGTTTTAACTATTGTGGTCCTAATTATTCTCGTACAAAAATGTGTCACTAGTATTTTTTTAATGAAGAAATATTCTAATATATATCGATAGTAATGTGTTTAGCAGTTCACGTGAAGGGGGGAGGGATAACTATCCAAGTATAAATTAATAAAAGCATATTGATAATTAGCTTCAGAATCAATCCATCCTATAAATCAAGTCTGGATACGTTGTGTTCGCAGTTTTGGATCTATTCTTGGCTAATTTTAGCTAATTAGCTGGATACCTTTAAGTACTGGATGATATCACGTGATAAGCACGTGTACCAAAGTATACACTATAGTTTTGTCCACTCACCGACGAGCTAGTGCAGACTGCTTATAATGCTACCCAGACTTGTTCGTAATATAACTAACAATTTAAAAGTATCAGCACGTAAGCGTAGTATCATCAGTTCCATTCGCATTAAGTACTTAAGAAAAACAAGATTTAAGAACTCGTTACAGAGTAACAAAGATTTAACGACTACGGGCTGTAAAAGTAACGAGGTTATGTTATCCGAAAAATATGAAATAAATAGTAATGAAAATGATGAAAAAATTTATTTAAAGTTACATGATAACGACAGTTTGTTTAATTAAAAGACATACAACTTTTGATTTTTCCCCTAGAAATCGGAATCAGAGTCCCAGTAAATTTTAAAAGTTAGATGTAATTTGTAGGAAATGTATTTACTCATTAATTTAATATCTTAATATACTGTTTTTGTATAGAGTGTTAACTTTTATATTTTGTGAATCTGTTCTATAACTTACCTAAATTTATTATAGATCTAAAACTACAAATACAATGTATCTAGCCTTCATCTATAGAATAGATCCACCCTAGATCCAGCTGTTCTACTTCTGTTTCTTTCGACCAACAAATTTTGAATAGAACATCATTGAGTATTTCCAAACGTCACATACCTGGTCGAAAGAAACAGAAGTAGAACAGCTGGATCTAGAAATATTTAAAACCAAGGGGTCTCTTTTCATAAATAGTGAGAAACTCTATGGACTTCTCACATGGAGGTTATTAAATTTAGCCTTTGTTGCATTTAAAACTTAAGATGACTTAGCTTAAGACTTGCTCTGAGAATCAAGTTGGAGGGGATAAGAAAATCTACACCAGCGCCCATGGTGTAAAAAAAGTGTAACCTGCGTGTGTTCCAGTATTGCTTTCCAACAACTTACCGGCAACTTTATCATGTCTTATGATATCGTATATCATAGTTAAGTTGCCAAAAAGTTGTCTGAGAACGGTACTGAAACATACCCCTGAAAGTACGCCACTGTACCAAATTGAATATGGAATCTTGTTTTTATACAATGTTTTGAAAAATAGAAATTGTATTGAAAAAAAATTGATGACAAAACATGTAAGACCAAAAACACTATTCATACAAGTTAATTAAATGATTTAAATTCATGAGTAATCATGAGTATATGGAGGTAATATTATTGATAAAGTAGTACTCCTAAAAGAAATCAGTTACCTTGTCTGCTCTGCATATATAGCAGATGTATAAAATATAGTGGTTGAAGTCTTGTGATTAATCTTTAAAATGGGTGGAAGCAGTTGCAGTGTATTATCAATGTTGTACCTTATGATTTTGAATCCAGTTTTTCATACAATATTTATTTTAACATTTTACATCCACACTTAAAATTTATGTCAAAAATAATTACTCTACTATAACCTCTGAATCTAACACTAATAGCTAACTTTTATACACCATTCGATGTATAGCAACTGCTTAAAATGATACAATAACTTTGAGAATCAACCAACATTGAAATTTTTCAATAAATTTTATTAACAGTACTAAATATTTTTAAAACAAACTTTTTTTATTTACAAACGTATGAAAAGGTATGGTTACGTACCTTCAGAATGCCAGTTTTCACCACAAGCGGAGGGTGCTCCGGTCATTCTTGGAGCGAATAGAGCTAAATGCCAGGGGTCATATTTTATACGTAGAAATATGTGATTAAGTTCGAATTTGACGTCAATGCCCCCATCTTATATTTCATGGTGTAATAAATACATAAGGTGGGCTCTTTAATCACCGAACAGATCAGCCAATCAGGAGGCTTGGAACAAGCGACCTTCCATATTGGATTTTCTACCAATGAGAGTAGAGAGTGCGTTGTTCAACTACTTACACTTTATTGCTGAAAATAAATACAACTCACCTCGAAAAGCAGTATTAAAATAAAAGGCCTTCTACGTACGATAACGAAAATTAGATAGCCAGAGATTACCAAAGAAACTGTTTTCTGATGTTAAAAATTCTCATAAAAAGAAAAAAAATTGTAAAATTTGTTTGTTGAAATATTTAATATACTGTATTCATTGTATATTTTACAAATAATCAAATGATTATATAGAATTATATTTGTATATAAAACTCCTATTTGCACCTAACATATTGTTATCATATAATTTATCGAGGAAATTGTTTATCCTATACTCTTGTTTACGTGTAGCAGTAGTTGAACAGTACGCTCTTTGCAATCTTTTATAGAAAATACAATATGGATGGTTGGCTGATCGGTTCGGTGGCTGAAGAGTCCATTTTATGTATTTATTACACCATGTTATATTTTAATGTGCACTGCGGGTAACATACAGTCATTCTTAAAATTAATTACGATTTATCAAAAACCAAAATATCACTCAGCAGCTGGGGCTTTATCACGACTTTTGACATATCACGAAAACCGAAAAGTTTTCTCCATATTCCCTTTAAAACAACTAAAAATGACGATAATGCATATGCGCAGTTAAAAGACTATCGAAAAAAATACTCACTTTTACGAGATCTCAAATATCGTGATAAAGCCCCAGGGGCTCAAAAGTAGACTTTCTTTCGATAATCCTTGGACTATGCAAGCGTGTAACCCTCGTTTCTACTTATTTTACAGAAATCATCGCAAAAAATTTTAAGTCGTACCATGTATAAAAATATCGTCATCAGACCCTGCTTGCGTGTTAGCAAGGAGAACTGCATGCGATAGACATAACGATCATTCAGCTGCAAGATATAAGAACAGGTGGATGGAACAGCTGAAGGGGGTTAGAGTGGTACAGTTAGCCTTAAAAGTTGGTTTAAATTAAAAATTAGTGTTTTTTATCATTGTTCTTGATAAATTATGTGAGCTATTCCATATTTTTTAGCAGAAAGTTACTAATAAGGGAGAAAATAAAATATTAATATTTCAAAATTGAATTGATGCGCAATGTTTTATTTCTCGTCTGCCTTATGTATATAGATATAACAATCGTATTTTGTTGCAACTTTCAATTAAATTATTCCTCAAATCGTGGCAGCAGGCTTTCTCAAATTTAGATATCTTATTCTAATTGTGATTTTCAATGCATATATTATTATTTACAATAAGATACTAGTATTTTGAAAGATTTGTAAAAATATTTTCGAAGTTATTGGTAAAAATGTGAATGTCGTAACGACATTTTCATAAGAGCCTACGTTTTTGACTCTAACTATGCTATTTTTTTTCTTAAAAAACTAAAAAACGCTACGGTTCCTGGAATTTGAATATGTTGTTAACATATTCAAAACACAAGCAATCATTGGTATTTAACTATAGCGTCACAAGAGAAACGCAGGCAATAAGGCTAGGTGACAGCTATGTATTAAATCTATAATTTTGACCTCCATTTAATTTAAAGGCTTCTGTGGTGAGAGAAAACCTTCTGCTTAGGTGGTCGGGTATTTCAAAAGCCTGTACTTTTCGCATGCACATTCTTCATCGATGCTTATTGTAAAAGTTGGGGAAACATCCGTGAGAACTCGTGGATTTCATGTGAAACACATTCAAACATAATCTTTTATAAGTGTAATAAATATGTCAATGTATAAAAAACATGCAAAATAGTTTTACGTCACTTCTTGTGACGTACGCTCCCAAAGCAACAGAAATTACCTCGCATACAATTACAGGTAGACCTTGCGAACTCAAGGATTAGTATGAGAACTATTAATTTTCAAGCTTAACCACTATGGGATGTATGATTATTAAGAATTTTGTATACATTGTATCTATATATTTTCATACACACGGAAATGGCCATTGGTGAGGTTGAAATTCTTAGTATGAATTCACAAGTTAACACTAACGCTTAATAGTGTATCTCATGTACTTAAAGCTAGCACAACACTTTCGCTGTATATCTTCCTATGTATTATGTAGTCATTTTGAGTAGGGTTAAATCATACCACATAAAAATGCTCCCTCAAGCAGCGCATTACAGTAACTACCAAAAGGTTGAACTTTTAACGTAAAAATTGTCATTTAAAACATATAACATCAAGTTTAAAGTCGAGTATTGTAACTAACGTTTTATGTTCGTAAGCCGAATCTTCCAAGACCGCATCTCATCTAACATCTCAGTATGTTTGTATATCAAGATTACTATACTAATGCTAGATAATAAAAAAAGTTTTACTTTCTGATTCGCAACCTTGTACAAATGTTACTACATAAACTGGCTAAAAAGTCGTAAGCACGTTTTAATTCCATCTACTCATGTACGTTGACGAGTTTCTAGCCAGTTTGTGTATAGTAACACCTCCTAGACATACGTAATGTACTTAAACAAATTTCTGAACCATGCAAATATAAATAGTTGATAATTAAATATATATGTACACCAAAAATAGATGGTACATTATTATTGAATTTACGTTTTTTTTTTTTTTTTCGTTATAAAAAATTAACACTTTGTTCCCAAATTATCAAACTCATTAGAAAAATACCAAATAGTGACTGGATTTCTCGATTCGCCGTGCACATGAAGAAAAGTAGCTCTCCAGTAGCGTCTATTTGCAACTTGAAGCTATAGCATTCCTTGATACACGTAAGGTAAATGTATCAATGCTTGGTCCCAAAGACTGGCCACAATCACAATTTTACGATTCACACAAATTTTTGCAGCTGTAAAAAATGTTTTTATTAATATTCACGCTTAAAAATTACATAAATTTCATTGTTAATAGTTATCTCGATGATACTTTAACCAAGAAATTAGAAAACAGTGTTTCTAGATAGTGATTTTGATCGACTAGCCAGGCTTTGGGACATCTGTCAACGTAACCTCACTTTTAGTGTGTTCTAATAACTGACCAATGTTAATTGCGTGCAATTCATATGACTGGCCAGTTATTGGGACTTGAAGTTTCGGCCACAGGGACAAGTTTTTTCAACAGTGGCCAAGAATTGGAACATTCTATCACGTCCAATAATAAATAAAAGCTTTTTTTGTGTGTATGTAAAAAATTATTTCTTTTTGGTACAGCTTAAAATAGTGTTATAGCTATAAAATAATACCTATTAGGACTTGAAATTTTACTTTTTTTATAATTATGGAGTACTTGAGAAATTGGTCTACTAAGATGGCCAACGTTTGGTACATTTACCTTACCTTATATTAAATCAAGGAAAAATGTTCATTTCAGTTTATGATAGTAATGTAGCTAGTTACAAGATAATATGAATATCCACTTTGTTATAAAAATATATGTTAAATGATTTTCATACTCGTATCATTTACAAGGTCGAAACAAAAATGGAAGTTTTGGTACTGTTGTGACGGTAAGATACACACACAAGTAAACGTCATGCTCACTTCTACTACTGCACTAATCTATCGATCTATCCGCGGTTACTGTGCTCAGCTTTGTTTTTATCGTATAATTTACGTATACACGAGAATTACTTTTCATTTACTCCATAAACAACTCTTTTGAGTAACGTTTTTTTCAACGACAGCTCTGACAAAGGCAGTTTATTATTTTGACAACCAATTATAAGGCACTTTGCTTTGATTCACCACTTTTACCACCTCGTGATTGGCTGTCAAAATAACGAACAATCATTGTTGAAGTTATACTCAGATATCGTTGAAATAAACACCTCTGAAAAAAAATTTCTAGTTTTGCAACAAAATTCTTTTTCTCCATATAGGAAGCTTTGTAATGATTGAGGACTGACAGATCGATGTAACATACTATTTTCTCAACTTAAGAACCAAGTATGTTACTTTGGCAAAAATTTTCATGTATGCATGGGTATATGGATATAATCATTCATATTTCTGGACTTCTCTGAGCCATATAGATGTGATATGGCTTATTCTTTTTTATTTTACAACTCTTATTGCCACTGGTACCTACATAAAAAAATTTAGTTTTACCGATTTGTTTCTGTTTTAAAATGATTTTTTTTCGATCTCTGTATGTAAATTAGGAGCCCTAGTTTTCATCGTTCATCTTTCTCGAGTATCAAAGCCTCGTGAAAAATGGAATATTGTATCGAATATTACATTTATCACAGTTTTTAACACACGTGGAGAAAACATAAGTTGATCTCGTATACATCCGATTCAAGAAATCATTTGCCTTCCGTAGTATTATTGGAGTTTTGTTCATGGTTTATTATTGATAGAAACGAAAATCGGCTGCATGAAAATGGTAACTGCAATCATAATGTGTGTTAGACAGATGATTCATCAAAAAAAAAAAAATTGACACGTAGGATTCCTAGAGACTCCAACATCTGGTATCAAAGCATATTAGTATTCCATCTGAAGCATGAACAACCAGTGAGTATCCAAAGAGATAGTATGCCTGTCACAGCAGAGTTGACGAAACCAATATAGATCGATTTGTTAGCAAAAATTTTAATAATAACCAAGTTAAAAGCCTTTGACTTGTCAGTGGTAATCATGATTTCGAATTTTTCCTCATCGGTAACCAGTCTGTAGTCGAATTCAATTTTTTAACGAAGCTGTAGATGCCCTGTAGATATTTCTAAAGTCAGACTGAAATCTATCCAACAGCTCTTCACTCCGTACGTATTAAAGCATTACCATAGAGCCATAGATTTAGGAATCTTGCTGCACTTAAAATTCTAACTGGACGAAAATTACTAACCGTATTTGCTGCAATACTTTTGGGCATTGGAGTCATTGTAGCTCTCTTTTACACTTGCAAATGAAAGTATTGCAAAGCTTTTAATTGTTGGTTAAGTCGTGTAGATTTATTTGTACAAAATGTATCATTATTTTTATCTACGATTATAATTCACAATTTTTTACTGTTTCTGACAGCATCTGAGATTAAAACATAAGTTTAAGAGACTAATTGGAAAAGTTGTGGCTTCAAATTAAAATCTTCTATAGAACAGAACGTATGTTTTCTGTTATAATTGTTTAGTGGTATACTTCATTTTATAAGCGAATGAGTAATTAAAAAAAAGCATTAGGCTCAAAGTTTAACAGTATCTTGTTACTAGTTAGTAGTTGGTGAAAAATACATGGCCTTAGAAGGTCAAACTAGGCAATGGTAGAAGTAATACATGGTACTGGGGTTGCAACAATAATGGAGGGTTTAAATCTGAGCAGTAAAGGACCCATAAATCTCTTCAGGTATCAATCACGATCAACCTGACGGTGCTGGCAAGACAAAACCACAAATGAGAGAGTTTGAAATTTTCTTGAATGAAAAGCCGTCGTTAATTGACCTTATACAAACCTACAGCTCTTTTATATTGACATCAGAAAAAATGTTTCAAATAGCAGTATAGATAGCTGGCGCAAAATCATTGTAAACTATTTTCGGTTTGCATAGCAGCTGTCATCTTTTGCACTAGCAATGCAAAATCATCAGAATATTTTCATATGAGACAGTTCTTTTTGCTTTGAAGTGACAAAAATTTAACGATACATATATTATTATGGTAATGAACTGCAGGTGATTATGTAAAAAATTTAGGGCAACTGGAGAAAGTGCCGTTCATAAAAACTTTAGGTTGTTTTGCTAAGAACTAAAAATTGGTGTCTGTTAAAAATAGAATAGTATTTCTTTGTTTGTCATCAATTAATGAAAATTTTTGAACAGTAGGCAATGTGGAACTTAATGATAATTTTACTTGAATCAAGTTTAGATAACTTTCATACTTTCCAGTAGAACAAGTCCAACGCTGCAATTTGTCACACAAAACTCTTTTAAATGTGTACATAAGACTTTATTGTAACGTGAGTTGTTTGAAGAACGGCTAAAGTTGTAAAGACGCACGTATGTTTGCTGCCAGGGTTATGAAGAAACTAAATAGTTCAGGGACGAACCCAAAAGTCACAATAAATCAATTAGTCGAGTTTTAAATACTCTAGGTCGATTTTAAGCTCAGTGCACCAACAAGATGATAATAAATAAATACAATATATGCATGTATAGGTATAAATTATCAAATAACAAATCAAAAGCTAAATAATGGTTCATTTTTTATTTGAGACTACTGAAAAAGTAGATAATCCCTTACCCCAAACTTCACACATTTTTTCTTTTTTATTCCTGACTCAATACTTTCAGTTTTTTAAAATATAAGGATAATAAATTGTTTTAAAAAGTTATGAAATGACGGAAAGTAATGTACTACGCTGAGTTTCTCTTGAGGAAAAATTGTGTATAACTACTTAAAAACACTTACAGTGTAAAATTTTTTCATTTATTTATTGGGTCAACGGATTTTGATAGCCTTAATCTCGATTTTTGTAGGATAATCTTGCTTTATCTTGAATAAACATATTGCTGGCACTTTTTTGTTTCTTTAACATTATAATTATAGCAAGCACAATAAATAAATATAAAAATATTTACAACTCAACTTCTGTAGAGTCAAAACTTTTGCACTTGAAGTAAAAAAAAGAGTGCAAGTATAAGGTGATTAGTCTGAGGGTCAAGAGGTTCTTAAGAGTTCAATTACAGAGAAGGTTTAAACTACTTTGACAACATATTTTTAGTTTTTCAAATAAACTACCATGCATGTTACGTATACTGTGAATAATGTAACTTGAAGATCCACCTTCATGCTTCGCCTAACTTGGCATGATTTTATTTGTATTGGTATATTTTCAGCCAAAGTGATTGTATACATGTTGCTTGTTAAATAAAATGAAAGCAAACTATTACCTTTAGTAATGATACTAAAGCTTAGAGTCGTGAAAAAAATTTCTCAAGTCCCATTTTGTATCTTTTACTTCCTAGCATAAAATAGGAGTTGAAGGCTAATAAGTACTTGTAGATTGTGCTATTTTACAAAAAATTTGAGATTTTATTTTCATGTGTCAGTGATTATTTGCTTGTTTAAAATTGTATGTTTACATGTCATCTTAATTTATTATATGATACTATTGATGTGTAATAAATACAACTTGAAAGGTTATTTGCAGTTACATCATTTCAATTGTTTTCATCCATCGTAACAGATTTTAATAAGTACCAGCTTACTAATATTCATAAGCTTGATTTTGAAAACTTTACTTATTTTACGAGTAACATGATACTATCCACAAAAATAGGTGTTATTAGATTTTATTCATCTTTTAAGGAGTTTCACATAAAATAATGGAAAAAAGTCATAGCTAGTCAGGCTAAGCTGTAAGGAATCCTGCATCATATTTTAACCCTGGGAGTGGTTTGATCAGACACCAAGCCACAGTGGGTGACAAAGTAGCCTGGAATGGCTTAAGCTCTACCCCATTTTCACTTACCAGTCATGGAGCTAACATACAATTATCATGATCATATACTCCACCATAAATTTATGATGCCACAGGGAAAATTATTACCACTCGAACAAAAACCTAAAAACATAACGTTTTTATTGTGGGCTGAATCATTCTCGTGCAATAGTATCAAAGTTATAAACCATCATTATCTCGCAATATTTTATTATGTGTGAAAGTTCCATCTGTTAAAAAGTTTAAAGCAAAAAGAATTTTCATGTCGAAACATTTTAAACAAAGTTACAAAACAAATTTACAATAAAATTTACTCAACTATGAAACTTACGTGCAGTTAAATTTTACCCTGAAACTTGTTAACTTTTGTTAAAATTCACTCAATCGATCGAAGTTTAATGTATCGTCCGTAAATTTCATCTGGACTCAATTTTTCAATTTAACAAATGTGCTTAAAGGTCTAGTTAAAATTTTTATTAGAGATTTTTTTTTTATTATTTTTTTTTTTTCGGACAAAGCTAAAACTACTGATAAAAAATTTTTTTTAACTATGCCTAAAGTTAGAGCAATATTTATAAAATACTCAACTTTTATCACTTATAGTCTTTCACACGAAGAATAAGAGCAATATGAAAAAACATGTGACAAAATTCGTAAATTTAGCTTTGAAATGAGATTTGTTAAAATGTGGTAAAGTGTTTACGAAGTACTTTTGTGAATCTAAATAGTCAGCTCACACAATGTATATTTCTCCATCTCTTTTATCGAATTTCACTTAGAATCATGTGACAAGCCTAGTCAAAAGTTTTATATTTATATTTTTTTAATTCTTATCAGTCCTGAAAAAATGATGGAAATAACCTTAGTTATTATAATTTTTTTATAATTTACAAAAATGTTACTATGGATTTTAAAAAACGATTTAAAATGTATCATGAATCATTAAGAATGACCAGTTTCCATACTTTTTACATTATATATTAAAAAAATGAGATTAGTGTTCAAAGCGTACAAATACCTTTATTTTGAATTGTTTCATAACCTAAAAGTGAAGATTATTTTTATATAACTGCTTATTAATATATCACTCTGGCTGAATAAACTACCTATATGAGTTTTTGTAAGAGTAATATTTCTTGTGGCATCATAAATTAACAAAATTACTTTTTTATATAATTTTTCCATTATGATTCATTTTTTCTGTTATCTCATTACATTTTATAGGTTAGAGGAGATAAAGGAGGATAAGAACGCAGAGTACGACGTGATCACTTCGTCAAGGTGAGGCACAAGAAAAATTGTGCATCCCTCTCTAAGTCCTTTGCAAACTGTGTACTTACTTACAATGTTATATACGTGTATAAATGTTTAACTTTTACATATGGCACATGAATGCCAATGTTGCTCGAAGTTAAACTAAAAATTACTGTATTGGATATAGCATCACTATAAATTTTTTAACTATAATCGAAGTACTGTACACTAATTATAATGTATCTTTATTTTACATGTATCGACATCTTGAAGGTATCAATTGTCTCAAGTTTTTTGTAGTATTGATGTACTCAATAATGATACGTAAACATATTAATCATTCGTTATAAAGCTTGTAATTGCCTCAAGATATTTATTGTTAATAATAAGTAGCAAAATTTAATTTTAATTTATTATATTTTTATGTCAGTAATATCTTAACAGTATTACTCTCATTTCTGAAGTATGGCTCACAAAGTATACAATTTATAGAACTCTCATAGAGAAACAGCAAGAAACAGCTACAGAAACGGCAAAAAGCTTGAATGCAATCATATTTTTTTTACCGGGTTTTAACAAATTTTAGATTTTTACTAGCTTAAATACTTAGAAACTTTTCTATTTGTGAATATGGTACTATCATGACTTATACTTTGTTAAACTGTATCATTTTTTAAATGAAAATTTCTGATAGTGGAAAGTGCAAAACAGCTGTACAGACACATATTAGTAGTAAATCGTAACGAAAAATACGTTAGTTATTGTGTAAGTAAAATGACTCAATCATATAAGTTATTATTAATAAAATGTGAAGTTATTTAGTTTCAAGTACAAACCATTGCAGTAATCCAAAATATGTATCAAAATTCACTTTAACCATATAAATAAAACAAATATAATTATACTTGAACTATTTTCAGTTCACAAAAAAAAGGTTTTGATCATGTCATCACTACATTTTTTTTTTTTTACTTTTTTTTTTTATATTATAGTGCTTTTCGTCCGGCACTCTTGTAGAGGCATTACTTAGGGCACTCAGCACTTGGGATTGGGAAAGAATTGGGATGGGATTGGAAGGGGGGAGGGCCCTAACAACTGCTCCGCATTCGCCCATGACAATTGTCATGTGGATCAGAAAAACCCCGGGAAATCTCCCGTAGAAAAACCTGATCTGGAACAGCCCGGTATATCTACATTATTTCTGACCTGGTGTCTAAGTTTCAGACTTAGACAACGGGGCAGAAATTTGGCACACCTCCCGCTCACGACGTCGAAGAGATAGATAAACAGTCAATCAATCCACGAAGCGAACAGCAGAGGCGAAACGGCGAGACTTGATCATCACTATCTTTATTACACATCCGTCAGTATTGAATAATTTCATAATCATTTTCACAACTATTATCAAGTCGCAGCTTATTCAGCAGCAGTCAAGTTGTATTGCATATTTTCATAGATAACTTAGAATGCGAATGCATTATTATAATATATAGTTTAATATTTAGTCTTGAAAGTATTTTTAGACAATCTGATGAGCATACATTGTTTTTCAAAGTATAAAGACAGTATATAAATTCCTTATTCAAGCAAAATAAGCTGCCAAATTATCATCCCATATTTAATATCGAGTATTAATGATTTATCATATCTAATCAAGAGCACCTCTCATAGCTAGTTGTTGTAAGTCAGTATTGTTACTGATGTATACTTTATCATTTCGGCCGTTTATTCATGACCAGATACATCCCAAAATCTATGTAGAAGTTGTTGAAATAAAAATTATTTTTTCCTGTCATTGTACTTCTTGCAAGAACTTGCTTCACCGGAATATCGACTGACTTATTAATTAAAATCTCAACCAAATGGTTACTATCAGTGATGGCACTGCTACGATTTTATGAGCTTGATATCAGTTGCAGAACAGTATCATCACAATAAATTAGGCTACGATCTTGTAGTAACTACCATTTTTTTTAAGTGTTGAGTGATTGTAAGACATTTTCAGTTATGATAATATTTGTAACAGCGAATTTTTTAATTAAATAATAAATTTCTATGTAAGTATCTATTTCATCTACGATGATAACCGAGCCCAAGAACACTTGCAAAGCAATCGGTGGGGAATTCTGCTTTTCGCAACCAAGGATAAAACAAACGTCCAAACATTAAGAAAGGCGCTCGAGGTGGGGACATGTATTTTCTAGTTTTCAATTGTTGAGCCATTTGGTAGTGTAGTATATGAAAAAACTTGATGTGGGAAGTCAGGACAACGCAAATAAAGTTTGTTGTGGAAACTGCAAATTTATAAACTTTCGATGGTAAAAACTTTTTGATAAGTAATTTTAAAGAAAAAAAATCAGACTGTTCAAAATCTTCTGAAAAATATAAATACGACAGAGATAAAGAAGCTCGTGAGAAATATCTAACTTGAAACAATTTACATTATACAGAAAATTATTTATTGGTAATAGTAATATGAATGGTTAGCACATTCTTCTTGGCTAAACCAGCAAAGATATTTAATAGTTTACAGAAAGCTCGTAAACGAATCATATATTTTCTATAGAGACAGAAAGTTGACTCATCTAATTATAAAGACTTGGAACCTAAAGCTTCTCTTAAAATCCATGTCAAATTAGATGCTAATGAAAAGTACAATATAACACAACTTAAATAGTTAAAATTGGATTAATATGTTCATAAACTAACAATGTATACTTTAACTGTTGCCATGGTGGATTAGTCATTGTAAGTCGGGGATATTTATATTCATTGCCTGATTCACTGTTCTTAGGTAGCTTCACACAAGCTAAGAGACCCTAAGAGAAATTTGATTTTATACATGGTGACGATGAAAATGGACTTAATAAATAAGCGAAAAATCAAAGGCTACCCTGTAGAGGTTATATACTTAAAAATGACAAAATGTGTGATTTTTCACCAAAAGCTAATAGTATCAATAAAAGTAACGTGGCTAATAGGGCCAAGATCAAGAATAATCAGCAAGCTTTCGATTCAGTCAGTGGTCATGAAAACAAAATCACATATCTATATCACTCAGTGATACCAGAAATCACGTCAAAGCCTGAACCTTGATCCTAATGATGTTGTAAATTCCACCAAAAAATTATTTTTAATAAACCATATTTTGCATAAGCCATCCAAGATATAAAGAAAAAAAAACAATCACTTCAGATTTATTTATGAGCCCTGAACAGATACTTAAGTCACTGTTGTTTTCTTTACCTAAGCGACTAATAAGTGCAAATAATAATCATGCTAGTTTTGATAAAACACCAAATGAAGTCCCTGGGGCTCTATCACGGCTTTCGATATCTCGCAAAAGTCAGTTTTTTTTCGATAATTTAAGTAAAATTATGGTTGAGCGCATGCGCAGTCTAAGAATCATCGAAAAAAATACTGACTTTTGCGAGATATCAAAAGCCGTGATAGAGCCCCTGGTGAACATAAGCTTATGTAATGATAGAATCCAAACCTAGAAAAATTAAAAAAACTGTAATTACCCATAGACATTGTCAAAGAAAAGGATATTTGCGTGTGCAGATTATATTGGATTGAAAAGCACAGGAATCTGTATAGAAAAATAAATTTAATGGTTATGATGTTGCTGTCTAAGTAATTTAAAAGAACTAAACTAAAAGAGAAATACCAAAAATAAATAAAACTGTTAGACAAGTATGAATCATAACAACACTGTTTTGATTCAGCAGGTTTTATGTTAGAGATCCAGTTTTATTTGATTAAAGAATACTTCGACTTTAATGCTTTCTATGACGTAGTTTTTCAAATAAAATTTGGTCAAAAGTATGATAAGTTTCATTTCAAACGAACTATAATAGACAATCAAATATCCTCTTTTTTAGCTAATTTACTTTTAAAACAAAAAAACCCAAATAATCCAATAAAATATGAAGTTATCAGTTATATTGTTAAGTAAATATTACCAAGTAAAAAATCTCTGATCTAGGAATTAGTAAAGGTGAATTTCAAGTGATTATCTTGATTTAGCGTGGAACTACATGTGACACCTTTTCATACGCGGCGTAATTTTTTTGCGTCAAAAATGGCTAGTACAAAATATGACGCAACGTCGTTTGGCTGTATTCTTATAAAAATATTCAGTAAAGATATACTATTGTACTACATGGAAAATAGAAATCATATGTATGGTTGCATTAGATCAAGGATAGATGAAGCTGAACAATCTTCAAACACGGATGCTCTTCTCAGTCAAATACAGCATACCATTATAAAATATTTCTACTACGAACCCAAAAAATGACCAAATATTTTCGATATACTATACTGCATGTGTGTTCGGTAGGAATTCATTATTACTTATCCATCAATACTATTATCATTAAAGCAGTACCTTGGTTTTCAATATTCTTTTACAGTTTGTTAAATACTGTGGTCATGTTGAAGTTACTATTTTCTCTTAATTTCTATTATTAAGTAGAGTTGTTAGTGAGGTTCCGTGTAAGATAGTTAGATTCAATCAATACTTACTATATTTTTTTAAGATACGCTTGTGATTAAAAATAAAATTATTAGCTGTGCATATTAATATTAATTTGTTGTAAAATTAATAAACTGTTTTGATAAATACATGTGTATATATTGTGTGTGCACTTTGTCACGTGATATAAATCAACAATAATTTTGTTTAGTATGTATAGTAGAAATTCTTCAACCGTAAATTTATAAATTTGTAAATGATTTTTCAGTTTATCGATGTATGCGTAATAATGTACGAAGAATATGGTACATCAAAACATGTATGAAATGTATCATGATAAAAGTTTATTGACAATTTTGTAAGTGTTGTATTACACCTGATTTGCGTACTATAAACGGTGTTCTGAAATAATTAAATACAAATTTGAAGCTTTTTTTAGGGTATTTATAACTAATGTGTTATTATCACATACAGTTCTTGGAATTTGGGTACAAGTAACCAAGGTTCTTGACGGTATTTTTGTTTTAAAAGCTCCGCATGTTCTAAATTAACATTTTTTGCAATCACTTGTGTTGTTTATTTCTGGGTGGTAAGTGGTGGGTAAATTCTCTTAGGTTTTCCGAATAAAAGATTAAAAGAGTTGTGCTTACGAATTGTATGTTCGGTCCATTATTCATTAGTAAGCAAACAAGTCTTTTTTCATAAGAGGCCTGAAACGGAATCTAAGATTTAGAATGTGCAAAGGATTTGGAACATTTATTACACACTTGTTTTCTATTTCTCTAAAATGGAGTACATGAAAATCACCTTAAAAATATAAAGTACTCTCGTAATAGTTTACTTAAGAAAGAATATTGTATCATACAGTAAAAAGCCAGTTTATCTGAATTTTGGAGAAACAAGCAACAATATGCATCAGCTCAGTTGAATATAAATACTCTGTTCTTCTAAAAACTGATAATGCTGGCGTGTTTAACATCATGGTGAAAACAAACTGATATCTGTGCCTATTCCATAATTTTCAATTTAGTAATCCTTATCCTTCAAATAGTGAGCTGTAAGAGAATAAAACAAAATGAATGTATGCAGTTTACTGAATAAAAATGAAATGCCTAATATTAATTAATAAACTTTGTGCTTGTTAACAAGCTGAAAGGCTACTTTAAACTCAAAATTAGGCAAATGCTAGTGAACCTAATATATTATAAATAAATTATAGAATAAATAATTAAATAATTATAATTATATCTGATTCGTTTAATGATATAAATTTCATAGTATTTTAAAATTTTGGTGTACAAAAAATCGTTAACTAGAGTAATTTTATTTACAAGATAAACCAAATACATATAGTCGTCTAGAATTACGTCTAATAAACTCATCCAGTAATGATTCCATATCTAATTCTTTAATTATATATCGTCATATATATGTATATAGCAATATTGTTTAATCTATTTTGGAGCATCGTAGATCTGATATAATTTTTAAACCTTTTTAAACAAGAAAAACTTCGTTCATTCGCGCATTAAGAACTTGGAATACTTGGAACTCGTCATAGAAGGGTACTATTTGCCTTGATGGGGCACATTTGGCTTCAGGAATGTTGATTAAATTAAAATGAAAAAATTTATACTTTGTTGTAAACAAGATTTATTTTCATTACAGTCTTATCATTTTAAAATCACAGCTGACAAAAAACACATCGGTACACTTTCTGTGATCACTTCATAACATTTATTAATTTTTTATCATATAAAAAACACAAATGAATATTACATTGCATTATTTAATAAATAGTCAAAATCCGATAAAAATTCTGGCATGTTAGCAAACGGCTTGGAACACATATATACATGAGTATAGCTGCTTGTGATTGGCTGAAGGAGACAGCAGAAGGGGATCATCGTTCTCTTTCTAGCTTACCAAGTGCCAATCACAGATAGATATACGCATGTATATATCCTTTAAGCCATTTGTCTACATGCAAAAATTTTTGCCTGATTGTGGCTAGACAGGGCACAACTTCTGCGTTAGATCGGAGGTAATACAACATGAATAATTTTTGGACTAATTTTCTATGATTCAAAAAAATTCTTTTAAAAAATCTGGGTATTTATCAAAAGTGAAAATTGCCAAAGCAGCATAACAGATTCATTCATTGAATTTTCAGGGTTAATGCTTTGGTTTTTGGCTGCTCACTTAGAAAATCTAAATCAAATGTTATTCTATCTTTAATTTTTAAGACAGTAGCTTGTTATTAATAAAGACTTCAAGTTAGTGCCTACTAAGTTGAGCTAACACTTTTCACAACTTTTTTGTTTTCTCGTGGAATAAAATGATAGGATGTCAAGAAAATGGCAGGAGGTAATGCAGTATCTGTAAGATAAAGTGCTGTTACCACAAAAATATACAAAAGTAACACTCAAAATAAAATGAAAAAAAAATTCATTCTCATACTTTGAACAAACAGGTTATGGTTTTAATTAAAGAGTTTTTGCCTTATACTATGAAGTTTTTGGTTTATTCAAAACCAGAGCTCCACTAAATTTTTTTACTTCATATTTTTAATGCTTCCTAAATACAGTAGTTTTTAAACTAGTGCTGTCTTAACTGCACTTCAATTAATTTTCTAACTTGAATTCAATGACTCTTACATTAAATTAACACGATTGTAACCATCAAGATTTCGATACAGTATTAGGTAAGCACTACAGTTTATATAGCTTAAAACTGATTTAACGCAGCACATCAATGTTCATAATCTTTCTGTTATTTGCTTATAATTTTTTTTATAAAACAACAATACTTAATAAAAATATATATAAAAGCTTTTGCTGAATAGTTGAAAATATTTCAAAAAGTAACAACTCAAAACAAAGCCATCTACTAGTACTATCCATCTTGAAAACATAGTAGGTTGAGTACTTTGTACAGTATCCGTACTTCATACGTACATAAAATAGTAATATAATCCTAATGTAAATACTTTCTTGTAAGAACTTACTGTACATATACGCTTCTCTTTCTTCATATATATTGGTACGTAATTTTTTGACGTTTGGCACAAAAAATGTCAAATTTTCAGGTGCTGTTGTGGTCACTCATACACTCATCATTGCGGCACCGGTGCTGATGTCCAGAGTTTTGCTACTGGTTCCGCTGCAGAAATCGAAAGAGATGAATGGAGCCCTGGAAAAAATACAAAGCCCTGTCCTACTGATGCTTATGGAACTATTGAATTTCAGGGTTTACCTCATCCGACCAAGGCCCAGGTAAATTTTCCATACTTATTTTTTAACTTTGTCCAAACTTATAAAAAGTTCTTGTTCTGAAATTTTACTAAGTTTGACCTATGAGACTTTCCCAAACTTGTTCGATATGAATAAACTTTAACTTTAAAAAATTACAAAAAAACAGTCTAGCTACACTTCGTCAAATCAAAGATTGTTCCATATATATGCATAAATTAAGTTATAAAGTAACAAATGCACCAAGTTTTTGAACTCTTTTTTATAACAAAAATAAAAATTTATGAAAAAATGCATAACGAAATTTTTTATAGAATTTGAAGGCACACATTCTTAGCATACCAAATTTCATTTTCTTCGTGCTTACTTTCGATTTCTGCCCCACTTTCAGAAAAAGGAAAATCCTCGAAAACTTGATATTTATTGACAAGCTCATCATCGATTCAATAAAAATATTCGTATGATAAAGCACTTCTTATTTTGCTGTCATAACAATTGCGGGCATAAAAAAATTTTAAATGTACTTAAAAAGTTGACTGAATTAAAAAGCTGTATTCAAGGACCTAATATTCATCGCAAATAAAAATAATAACGATATCCTTCATTATTAGGTCACACTATCTCAAATTAAGTATCTCAAGAATTGTATACGAAAAAATGATATTTCTTCAAACGCAGCTGATTTAAAGCAATCAGTTTTATTTCTGCTCCATCGCTATTGGAGAACCGTAGTCTTAGACATTAGGTCAAAGATGAAACTAAATCGTTCGGTGTACATAAGAACTGGAATGTTACAAACCAGTAGTCAGTGGGTGCTTGGGTATCCAAGTATGTATTTATACTTCTATGCCAGACACAATATACCAATGGAAATATACCTTCTATTAAACGATACTTTAAATGATTTATTGCGATGTATTTAAAGTTGTGTAGTTACCGTTTGAATAAGGATGTTTGGTAATTGGGTAGGGTTTCAATAAATGTTTTAATACTTAATAAACGAACAATTCTAAAGAATACATCATGTAGACAAAAATAGTTAGTCGCTTGAGCTCACTTTTTATCAAGACCCTCATAGCCCCCCAGTGCCTCCCATACACCCCGAAGAATTTTTCTTGATTCCCTACCACCCCCTGAAGCCTCTCCCTACCATTTTAGTGAAATTTTACTGATACCCTACTTACTATCACGGACCTCGATTCCTACTAACACACATATATGTATAAATATTATTTAATTTTAAAATTCATTTTATTAGCAAACTATGATGATACATAAACCTTAAAAATAAACTTACGTAATATGTATGTATTGTATACATACATATATGTTAGTGACATTATTTGCTGGTATTACTATTGAATACATTTTTACTTTGAAATTCAAAGATCGGTTTTTTTTAAAGTTTAGTGTGATATTTTATATCCGAAAAACTGTACTTTTTCATTCTTAAACGCTGATTATATTATCGATGAAAAATGCAGTTTCTGTCACCTATAGATAGGGCACCAACTTTTTAATAATTAAGTAAGGAACGAAAACTACAAAAGGGCTTAAGGTAAAAGCACCAGTACGTGAACACTTTTTCCATAAAGTCTTTGTTTTCTCATTTTTATTGAATTTCTGATTTGCATAACAACAAAACAGTTATTGCGCCAGTAACTTTATATTTTTTTCTTTAAAAAAAAAAACAAAAAGTTTTTCTAGGTCATGTGTACAATTAATAAATTAATTTTAAAGTTTTTTTACCAATGACCCAGTAGATGAACAGCGTGTTCAGGTATTGGTATCGATACGTATTTTTGACCGAGTACTTGAACATCCCATGTTAATTAAATGGGAGAGAGGTTATGTTAGCTGCCTTCTACTGATTTCTATTTTTATTATGTATTGCAAATAACCAAATCGAAAAATTTCTTTCTAATTTCATTGGTAACATATTATGAAAACTATAACGACTGGCTTGACATACTATTATTATTGATTAACAGTGATTTCAATCGTTTTTATGTGTTCGAGTACTGGGCATAGGTAAAACCTAATGGTACCAGTACCTGAACAGTCTCACAAGACACCTCATACAAGTTGCACGAATAAATAATTTTTTTCTCGTTGAGTATAAAGACTTACTAAAATATTAATTTTGTTTTATCTAAAGAACGATCAAAGGATATCAGAAACATTTTTTTTTTTTTTTATCCACTTAAATTGAAAATAGTTTATTCAAGCTGTTCAATCTACTGGTGCAATTTAAGGAAGTGTTTACGTACTGGTGCTTTTACCTTATAGCAAAAAAAGGAAAAAGCACTAAAAAATGTAAAAAAAACTTTTTATAAAAACTGTTAATTAAAAAAATTATCACATGGCTATGATTTCCCTACGATGATCTTCTTGTTCAGTGAAAAAACAAGAATACAAAGAAATCACTTGAAATCTTGCTCACGCCCAAATAACCATCTTAAAATCGTCATCTAGCCTTTTCTCTTAGGATACACACTACAAGATGTACATTTTTTTTAAACTCTTCGTTACATTACACAAAAGATTAATTTTAAATATTTTTAAAACGAAACGTCGATTTTTTTTAAATTTTCAGTATGTTAGATTAGCCCATGATACAAAACCAGAGCCAATTGTTCAACTACTATGTCGTGAATGGAATCTGGGACTACCAAAGCTTCTTATAACTGTGCATGGTGGCCGCTCTAATTTTGAATTACAACCTACTTTGAAGAAAGTTTTACGAAAGGGTTTGTTAAAGGCTGCAAAGACAACTGGAGCATGGATATTCACGGGTGGAACGAACACAGGTGTGTAAAACTTATGTTTAAATTTCATGACAAATTTTATTACAGTAAAATAATATCTTATTTATTAAAAATTTCTTATGGTTTGTTTTATTTCCTACAATAGAACTAATAAATCTAACAAGAGAAATTTATCCGTAAAGATAATAGCACTTCCAAAGGGAAACGAGTTACAAATTGAGATAGTACTACCATTATGTAATTTATTCTTTTAGCCATGGAAAGCAACAATTTTAAACTAATAGGAGCAGTGATATAAGGCATGTCGTGGTTTGCATAACATAGAAACTGTATGTTACGGTGCTCCTCCGAACCTTCATAGGCTACTGAATCAGAGAATGAGTGTCTCTGTTGCTCGTCAGCGGTGTGTATGTAAGGGAAAAAATTAGTGTATGGGCCAAAGGGGTTTCGCCACCTATCGAGGTTCCTTAGAACACCAAGGTTTTCTAGACGTATTTTGACCTCCTGAATCGAATTCTGTAAAGTGTTTCACAAATTCACCCGTGCTTAACTAATTTTTACTGATCTCACAATTATTGAAAAGAATAAAGGTTTTGGTCACATGAAAATTTTTCTTATAATACATTATAGAGAACAGAAAATAAATCAATTTACAAGTAGGATATGGAGGTTGTAACTTTGCCTTTGAGATATGACTTATTTTTTTTAGAATTATTGCGATTATTTATATGAATCTGTGTTACATATTTTTGCACCTCAACAGTTATTTTCAATACATAGAATTATTTTTGGCCTATCTGGCTTCCTTTTCGAGATAAGACTGTTTTTCTAATTTTGGGAGGTTATATTGTAACAAAAGTTTTTCGAAGATTTTCTCAACGTCCGTATTAATTTCCCAAACATGCCATACTAAATAAAAAAAATTTTTTGACTTGTTCTTTTCAAGATACAGTCAAAAAATTAAGAAATTGTTAACTCCTCTCTATTTGTGCATCTTGATCATGTAGATGTGTACTACAAGATTGGAAAAAATGAAAACATGGATTGCGACTGTAATAGCACAGCATATATGAGTGCATATACATGTTTGCACTTGTGTGGAGCTTGAAGAACACAAGTACTGCTTACATTTATCTATTTCTCACACAGAGCGCGCGGTGGCTCGGTCGGCTAGGTCGTGGATTGGCCCGCGGGAGACCGTGGTTCGATTCCCGGCCAGTGCGACTTTCGGGCTCTTTCCCTTCCTTCTCCCAAGTGTTAAGTGCCCATAGTAGTGCCATTATTAAAAAGAGCCGGACGTAGAGCACTATAATATAAAAAAAAAAAATCTATTTCTCACAACGCAGTGTTCAATAAATGTGAATACTAATGACAGGTTAGGTTAACTTTTACACATTTATATTACGTTTCCGTGGATTACTTGTGTCTTGTGTCCTTTAAGCTTTGCACAACTGTTAGCATGTATTTGCACTCATATCATATGCTGTGTTATCTCAGTCACAATCCATGTTTTTGTTTTTTCCAATCTTGTAGTACACATGACAACACCAAACAAAATTTATTGCGATACACGAACATAATACACACTCAAATCACTGATTTTTTTGGCTAATTCACTCTTAATTTTTTTTTTAATTTATGAAAAAAATTTACTATAAGGCTCTGTATATTCTGGCGATCTCAGCGAGGGAAAATTTCTCTCACTTGATGGCGCCACCTGACATAGGCGCATAGCGAATACCTACTACCGACACGGTGGCGCCACGGTAAAGTTGCAGTCTCGTCGATCTCCAAGGTTAAGCTGCATTCGGCGTGGTTAGTACTTGGATGGGTGACCGTCTGGTGATCGTTCAAGTCTCCCCGTTTTGCCTGTAGGGGAGACCGAGGGGATTTGAAACAATTTTGACATTTTGTTTCATACACCAAACACTGTAGACAGAAATCATATGATACTAGTACCAATCGATAGGTTATTCTATACACTTGCGAATGATTAACATAAACAAATGTTAAGTGATAAATATTGCGGTGAAAAATCGACTTAACCGTAACAAGTCAATTTGTTTCAACTCCCCTCATATCGAGGTAAGATGAAACAGGGGTCGAGGAGAGTTGAAACATATTATTTTGAAGAAGTGTTGAGGGATATAATAATAAAAGTGAAGCTATAATATAAAGGTATTTATTGTAATAAAACTTTTCAATTAAGAAACAATTTTCAGTATTATCATATAATTTTCAGTTAACGAGGTAACTACAAGTCTACGAATAATCAACTCCTAAAGTAGTTAAAATACCTATCACAATGACCATCAATCAACATAATGACCAGATAAACAAAAATGTTGTACATTCTTATATAACATTACCTATATATTAATATAAGTTATAAGCCTTTAACATAAAATACTTATTAACTTTCAGTCGTTCCTTAACTATTACAATCAGTCTTGATTAATCAGTATTTCTTGGAATATTTAAATAACAATACAGCGATCACACAAATGAGAAAAATAAAAATATTATGAAACTAAATAATATCAATCTGACAAGCAGTTGTGGCAAACATAAGAAAGTTCCCCACCAGTGCAAGCTTCATGAGCCCAGTTTTTGCACTCCAGACATTGCACCCATTTTTCTTTGGCTTTGCTATTAGAATAAGGCTCAAAACAACAAAGGCAAATACATTCCTCTTCTTCTTCACTGTCTTCATTTCTTCTTTGTTTCTTGCCAACCTTGGTCTTCTTAGTTTTAGTATTTGGTTTTGAACTCCTTTTTTTGGTTTCTTCAAAGTTAGGTTTTTTCACTTTTTTCTTAGCCATTCTAACTGCTTCGATAGCAGCTAGTTCATCCTTTACGGGAGTGTCGGTTAAGATAGCAGATTTCACTTTGCGTCTATTTGTTTGATTTCCTTTCCTGGGTGGAGCCTTTGGCAAGGGTCGAAGAGTGTCAGGTGAGAATGGAATTTCTGTCATAGTAACTAAAGTGTCTCGTGATGTTGATGCTACAGGTATTACATCAGATGTAAAGACTGTGGAGGGAACAACGGGTTCAGATATCGCCAGATCAGGTGAATTCTTACGAGGGTTTTCTGCAGGCTTAGGTACGTCTTCTGTATCGTAGCTGGATAGAGGAGGAGTAGCCGGTAAATTTAAGATTGATGGACTTGGTGTACGGGAATCGTGTAAAATACTGTCTGCAAGGGTAGAACATGGCACGGGTTCTTCACTTCTTGAAATGCCGACCAAGTTAGAGCTGGATGGACCAGGACTAATGGAAGTTGCCAAAGGTCGATCAGTAACCTGACTGGGAAGATAATCAGCGTCCTGGAATATATTAGTGTTAACTGGCCAAAGTCCGGTATGGATGAATCCGGAAGATATATTGCGCGGTGTGACGGCTGTATCAAACGAAGTTTTTACTATCCCAGGAATATCATAGATGGTCATTACTTTTCCTGGATTAGACCGCATCCAATCATCGCAAGCTGTGTTAACTGCTTTTTTCACCGGTCCAAAAACGGCTCTGTCCATTGGCTGCAACTTATGGGTGCAGTGAGGTGGAAAAGTTAATAGAATAATGCCATTTTCCTTGCAGAACTCGATATTTTTAACAGCAATGTGTGATGCGTGGTTATCTAATAACAATAGGACCTTATTTTCTTTAGATGGCCTAACTTGGTCTTTGAAAAATGTAAGAAATATATAGAAGTCTTCTTCTTGCATCCACCCTGACCCATTCGCAGAACCAATTGATCCAATAGGTCCATCACGTATAAAGTGATCATTAAATCTTTTTCGCGGAAAGATAAACATTGGAGGTATGTGGTTCCCAAGGGCATTTCCTGCTAGTGCTATAGTAACTAATGTTCCCCTCTCTGCGGAAGTCATGGCACTCACTTGTTTCTGTCCTCGTCGAGCAATGACGCGGTCCGGTTTCTGAACAGTCGTGATGCCCGATTCGTCAACGTTCCATATATCCTTTGCTTGCAACTTGTATTTGTCAACTACTGAGGTATAATTTTGGAAAAAAAGTTGCACGTTGGTTCTATTAAAACTTGTAGCTCGAGCGATACTTGTAGGTTGAGGTAGTCTTAGAGAAAGAACCGGATGACGCTTCATAAAAGATCGAAGCCAAACCTCTCCAGCCATTTCATGCTCAGTCCAAGAAGAAGGAATTTTTTTATTATATTTAACAGCCAAGCTATAGGCAAAAGTTCTGGCTTCCTTAGTTCTTAGGCCAAAGTTAGCAGCAGCACAGTTTAAAAGATAGTCACACAGTACTTTTTCTTCTGAAGCTGTAAAAACAGTCTTTTCTGGGTATCCAACCGTTGGCGCATTCGCAGTTTCGTTAGCTTCATAAGCAGTTTTTTTCTTAATATATCTGAAGAGGGAGGTATGGTTCAGATTATAACTCGAAGCCGCGTCACGGAGACTTTTATGTCGCAAGGTTACTTCTTCTGCTGCGAGATCATATATTTCGCGACTCGCCATACCCCTATCAGTCTTTCGTTTATAATCAGTAGGCATGCTGAAACAAAATTACCTAATTAAAACAAAAAAAATAAAATTCATATAAAATTGAAAACGAGGAGAGTTGAAACAGCCTGTTTCAAATCTCCTCAGTAAGAAAAAACCTCCCAAGTTTTATTAAATCTATGATTAAGAAGAAAATACACAGAAATCAATTGTACTAAATATATATAACAAATCATTACTTAATGAGCTTTCGAAATATATATAACTTAAACCAAAATACAAAACCCTTAACAAAATATAGGCATCGTAAAAATACGTTAAAAACTTACTTTTCACGATTTTTGTCACTTAGCACACAAAACTCCACAACCGCGCAACTGACGCGACGGACGCGCACTGACATGTTCGCGGGAGAAGGGAAGTTGGTGTAAAGCGACGTTGCCAGCTCGCTAACGGTTTTGAGTTCCAAGAAATCTGTACTGTTTCAAATCACCTTTGTTTCAAATGCCCTCGGGGATACTTTGATTCTCAAGAGTCGATTAACCATTTCTCTTTCGCTTCAACATTGTGATCATGGGTCTGACTATAAGTTGGTCCAGATGTTTATATGCGTATAAACATCTGGTCATAACTAAGATGCACCGATGGCTGAAAAACACTATTCTTGTGTAAAAAAAGCCATATTTGTGCCTACGGGCGATGATGAACAATAAAAAAAAAATATAGAGATAGAGAGAAAAGCTATATCATATATATAGATAGAGTAATTGCAGCGCACTATTGTGCGCATGCGAGAGGAAAAAAGAGGAAGGAAGGAAGACAGACTAACAGATCCTCTGCCTGCAGCGGAGCGTGTATTGGGAATATCCCGAGTAAAAAAATGTTAAGGGAAATGGATGATTAGATCCAGACTTGATCCATTATATTGATCAAGCCCTGGATCCATTGTGTTCACAGTTTTGGATCCATAATGGGTCCATTTTAGCTAAAGTACTAGACCTACTGGATGATAAGATCACGTGATACGTATACGTGTATACACACACAACATATACTGGCCAACTAGCTGCCTTACGAATAATATATATAATCTTGTATGCACAATTAATGTATGAAGCCATGACTTAAGTTATAAATTAACCTTTGAAAATGTCACACCGTTAACGCACTACAGTTAATACTGTTTATGTTAAGTATCGTCGGAAAGTCTAAATAATAAAAATCCTGTGATTGTGAATAAAAGTAATAAAGTTATGTTACCTGGCAAGTTGAGTAAAAATAGCAAAAACCAAGCTGGCTGTATATATTGAATGATTGAAGTTTTAGAGTGTACAAATTAACTATTTGTTTAACCAGGATTTACTGTCTGTAACAAATTGGATTACTACTAAAAATAACATTGACAAGTCGATAAACGAAAGCTAGTTTTGTTTTATTACAGATATTCTTATTTACTTTTAAATATGAAAGAGTAAAAGAATTAAATATTTATTTGTTTATACTAATTCGTTCAATAAGTTCTATTTTTTTGTACGGTTTCAAATTACAATCATTGTCAACTATTTATTTTATGACATAATTTCTACAATATAAATGTCAATACTGTTTTGCACAATAAATGACACGCTGAATAATACAGCATCTGGATCAAGGCTTGATCCATTTTTTATCAATTATCTGTAAGTCCAGCTGCCTAGATCTATTATTGATCCAAAACTGCGAGCACAATTGATCCAGCCTTCATCCATTTAATGTATCCAGGCTGGATCCAAAGCTACAGTAGATGGATCCAGACTGGATCCAAACTGTCGGTTCATTTCTACTCGGGATGCCTGTACCACTTGGCACGTCGATATGTATTTATGACTACTGGAAAAAAAGTAGTAAAGTCTTTATGGGAGACATTAAGTTTTTTTTTTCGAGGTGGAAAAGGTGTTAAACACAAAAAGTTTCTGGAGTAAATATTTTTAACATTATAAGAGTTGAATTCTTTTTTTTTTTTTTTTTATATAATGAGATCGTTTAGTAAAGCTGAAAACATATTTTTATAGGTACAAAGTATAGTTTAACCCAACATCAAGCTGCTTATCTACCTCTCAGCAGGCACAACAGCAACAGCAGCAGCAGGAAATGAATAGCTCATTGTATGATTAACTGTACTTCATACCTTTAAAACGCTGTTTACGGCCTTAATAAACGATTTCATCGTATGAAAAAAATAACAACCTAACTCTCATAATGTTAAAAATATGTAATCCAACAAATTTTTGTATTTAACACCTTTTCCACCACTAAAAACAAAAAAAACTTAATTTCTCCCATAAGGCCTGTACTACTGTTCCTCCATTAGTCATATATATACTAGCGGCCCCCCCGTCTCAGCTTTGCCCGAAACTCACTAAATGGAATACAGTAGTCTGTTGACATGTAATGTGAAACATTTTTAGTTAAAAATTTTACATCTATTTCTGATACTTCTCGAAACAAAAATCTTCTAATTAAAAACATATTTGTTCAGAATCTATACAGTTTGTTTGGTCAAATAATAAGCTGTAAAAATTAAAAAAAATATAATTATGCTGAAGAGTACCGTGCGTTCCTTATGAAATAAAATAATCGTTGCCCATAAGGGGCCGTTGATTTGCAGTTTCTCCCGTATAATTTACAAAAAGGGCTATTTTTTACAGCTGTAAAGATTTAAAACTCCCAAAAAATATGTATTAAAAAAAACATTTTTTTCTCTTCTCTCAAAACTTTATTACCAGAGCAACAAAATCCTGAAGCTTAATGTATACATTTTTTATTGCCACAAAATTACAAATACATTTTCTACTTATTTAAAAATCTGAATTTAGATCTTCAAAGATTTAAGAAATGACTGTGAGGGTACAATGAAAAGCTGATCTCTCACGTAATGGATTCTTTATTTGTCGATTTTGATGCTGCTGTTCCAATCTCGATAAATTTTCTGCATCAGTTTCTTGACACCTCAAATTGTATTTATTAGATACATTTGAAGTTTTTCTTCCAATTCACCCTCTTGCGACTTTTGGCATGCTTAAAATTTTTGTGACCCCTAAAGGCTGTTTTCTGTCCACTTTGTTAGGTTCTAATATATTTGTTGGCAAGGTAGTTTAACGTCCGATGGCCCTAAAAAAGACCGGTGAGCTTCTTAAGTATACTCTTTCTTGACTGAAGTTAACAACAATTGTGACTGCCTGGATACCTCAGGGTGATCTTCTCTGGCCGGTTGTTGAAGCCCCATACTAGAGAAAAATTACAAAGTCCGAAGCTTTGGAGCTAGTTGTTCAGATCTTTCCCAACGTCTCCTGGTATAACGTCAAAGACGTTGGTGTCTAAAGCACCTCTTTTTTTCGCAGACTCAGTTGTTTTGGTGATCTAAGGTGGAGATATTGGTTTGTGATGTTTGCCCGTTGTAGACTGTCCCGTTGGCTCAAGTTTATTTTTTTTCTTTCATAGCTATTAGGTTCTCTTAGCGCAGACTTTGGAGAAGATCGGTGATTCCTGGTTAAATACTCAGAGTCGTGAGGGTAATATAGAGTCGTTGGTCATCAGGGTTTTCAGCCTTGCGATGAACAACTCCGCTCGTGACGTCTGCCAGTGAATTACTGACTTGGTTTAATAGTGGCCGGCTTTACATAGTCTTTTAGTTGAAGAATCGGTTCTGGAAATGGTAGTAAACATGTATTTATTGGCAAGGTAGTTCAAACTTAAGTGACCCTAAAAAGAACCGATGAGATTGATGGGTAAGTAGGGAATGTAAATACTTATAATGGCCCTGAAAAGGGTCAGTGGTGAAACTTCCAGTTATTCCTTATTATTATTCTTGATGATGGAGAACTAGCTACGGGTAGCTTGACTCTTATCCTTGGAGTCTCTGTGTACGGAGACCGTACTGGAGGTACGCCACTGACCAAAGAATATCTCGTCTTCAGGTCGTTCCCTAGATAACCAACTGCTCATCGTTAGTAGGGAAAGTAGGCCTGGAGAATACCTTCCCTGTAGGTTTACCGTTGGGACGACCTCTAAGAAGAAGGCTGTTGTGGCTGCCCGTACTTTTCAGGGCTGTTTTCCCTGGCTTGAATTTGAAGTAGATATTTCTCTGACGGCACCAGGGCGAATGGTTGAACGTCCACGAAACTCTTAAGCCTTTGAGGAGGTCTGGCTGGATAAGTCTCCTGGTATTTCACCGGAGACGTTGACTTTTTGAACACCTATTTTTCCGTGACACTCGATTATCTTGGCGATCCGTGGTAAAAATCGATTTAATTTGCTTGCCCATGAAAGAAGAGTATCATTGGCAGACGAGATGCCCAGATGCACGGTTAACGACTCTATTGTAGGTTTTCTGCTGATGAACGACTGCGACAATTTACATCTCGATGGGTCATCTTATCACCACTTTTCACTATCTCCAATTGCGGGTGGCTTCAATTTTACCTCGACGCCACTTAGCGTATCCTATTGAACTAAAGCGCAAATCTAAATTATTTTAGCAACACTTTGAGCTTATTTATCACTATAGTTATTAACTTTCTCAAGAAAAAAAACTATGCGAAAACCATTTCGGAATCATCAAGAATCAGTATGCAAAATTTCAGCAAAATCATGGTAGTTTTCGTGGTTAGCAATTACAACAGTTTTAGCGACTCTTTTATATATATATATATATATCCCTATATTATATAGTTGTATTGACGAAAGTGAGTCTCAGCCCTCCCGCTCCCCTTAGTTCCCCCTCGATTTACGTAGTTATTTTGCTTGTTTTAACGTCATTTTTAATCAAATTGTATTTGAGTGAGCTTCCCCTCAGCTCCCCCTCCACCTCCCTCCCACTAAAATACTTATTTATCTAATGTTTTACCATCATTAATGTTAAAAAATATACTTAATTTAGTACCTAAGTCATACCTCGTTTTTAGGGTTTTTTAAGTCACTGATCATAGGTCTCCGTCTGTCTATTCGCTTCCCCTTACTCACTATATGTCTCTGAAGTACCATTATTTGTTTAACTTGATTGAACTTTTATTTACATTTCAAATCTCTTTCTGGTCCATGTTTACTTTACCCAAATATAAAATTCTTGATTACTTGAGGACTTTATTAAGTAAAAGACAGAATTCAGGAGGGGGTATAATTTAATAGACAAACACAATTAAGCTTTTAAAACAATAATTCATTCTGTTAGCTTAATGTTGTGACATTTTATGTGTCATTTTAACCCATCTGTTCTTTTAAAACCCTTTCCACATTTTTCACATATTTGTTTTTCATGGTTTTTATGAATAACATACGTCTGTTTTAATGTAACGATCTTCAAAGTAACATATTTTTGAATTACTGAAAAAATTCTAGCTAATCAATATTTTTAATTTCTGATTTTTTCTCCGATGCAATTTGAATAAAAATTCTTTTTGGATTCTTACATCTCAATAAAGCAACGTATTGTTGTCCGTAAGAGGATAAAGGCTTTTTAATATACAATCCTAAAAAATCAAAACTCTGTTTTTCTGATTTTAATAAATATAGAACATGCTAATACAAAGGAAAACTGTTTTCTATAGTAGAAAAAAGGTAATGATAATTAGGTGCCAGTATTCAATGTTATTCTAGGAATATAAACTCTGCTTTTTTTTCTCCCATAATTATTTCTGCTTCTATATTATACTTAAATAATTTTGTTATTTTTAATCTTGGACATCTACAGAGACCGTCTGATATACTTAAGGTTCTTATTAACACTACTGTAGCATTTATTTTTAATTTTATTTCGTGTAATGGAAGAACCTCTCTAATATTATTTTAAAATACTATTGGAAAATTAATATTTATGTTAATTTAATTATGTTAAGTTAATCATATGTTTTATCAACTCCTTTGTGAGTCACATATTCTGCTGTTGTGAACTAATTTTCAGCCTGCATTGATAGATACACGAGTAATGTTATTTTGTCTACTCAATCTGTTAGTGGGAGGTTAGCGCGCGGAGCGCGCAGGGGGGCGTTAGCCCCACTACTACATATATCGCCGTGTCACGTGGTACAGGCATATTCCCAATACGTAAAGATATATATAGATACATAAGTGAACAGCAGCGTTCGCTCGCTCGCTAGTTTCACGGGTTAACTCCCCATATAAGGCACGCCTAAAGAAATTTCACTTTAAAAAAAATTGTTTACATTACTGTATGCTTGATACTGGAGGTAATACGCATGGTTGCAGACATCCAAGCGGTATAAAGGTAGCGTGAAAGAACTTATTGTACTAATGTGAATTTGCATCATGTCATATTTATTTACGTTTGTCATAGAAAAATTATTAAATTAATTACACAAATATTCTTTGCTTACAAACATACGTGCACGTAGATATATAAGGAAACCCACAAAAAATATCCCATTTTTGCCCCTCATTTTAAGGAGGTTTAATACATATTGTCGGTAATGGTTGAGAGCTCTAATTTAATTTTTGATTCATTCTATGCGTTATGAAAAATATAAGTGCATTTCTTGGGCAATCTCAGCCATGTAGTTGTTAAGGTATTTCGAAATAAAAAATGAACAGCTTGACACTGGCTGTTATGGGAAAATTGTTATGGCATAAAAATAACATACCTTAGTAATAGTTAAAAAATAAAAAATGAATGCTTTTCGATACTATAAATTCTGTGGAATCATATGATATTTTCTGATTTTTATTTTTATATACATGCTAATCAAAGAGAAAATCATGATTTTTAAAATGAAAATAAAAACTTTGGTTAGGTTTATAAGATTAATGTATTAATGCCATAGGAATAAACTGTATTACAATTTGTCAGTAATACTCTGAGCTTCCCATACCCCTGATCCTGCTTTGTGACCCCACTGAAAGATTGTATCGAACCTTCTTAATAAAAGAAATGGTTTGAAGCACACCCTTGCAACTGAGCATTCACTAGTAATATCATATACTATGAGGAAAAAAGTATAAACACGGGTTTCAGTGAGGGTGACACTTCCGCTATTTATATATTAAAATTATATCTGTACATATCACATGTGTAGATAGAGTTATTGTACGCTAATTTGTTAATAAAATATTTAAAAACAGCGTATCACCCTTTTTTTAATTGGTATAAAATTAAAGCTCTTGTAGGTGTAATTGATTTCCTAATTATAACGTAAAAACTTACTAAGTCATTTTCAATGCAATGGTTGATATTGCAAATATTATTGTATCTTTTTTTTTTAAAGTCAAAATTTACGCAAAATTTTTCACTCTATTATAGCTTTTAGTATTCTTAATAATGTACATCTGGAATTTTAGGTCTATCTTTTTTTCATCAGGATAACTTTTTACATTTCAACATTAAGTATGGTTTTATGACGCTATTTTTAACTCAACAAAAAGAGCCTTGTGCATCGCTTGAAACCTTCATAAGAATTGTCAAATCCTAAATTTCAAAACAGTTTTGTTAAAAAATGTTGAAGGTATAAATGCTTTAAAAATAAAATCCTAAATGATGATTTTTGCACATATTTGCATTACAGCTTTACGAAAAAACGATTTGCGATAATCTAATCAACGTAGATCGATATATAATCAAATAAGAAATAAACATTTGAGCTATTTTTTAAAAATAACTGCAAGAAAAAAATTTATAATTGAAAGAATGAAAAAAAAATAGTTTTTTTTCAGTATTTGTTTAATAAAAGTTTAAGCACACGCTTTGGTTAGACAAAACTATTTTTTTCAATAATAGAATCGTATTTTAAGACAATTAAAGCAGGTTCTGGGTTATTATATGATTTTGATTATATTCGCTATTATTTTATATCTCGCCTACTGGGTTATATCAGGGGCTTATTTATTCGATATTGAGAGGTTAGAATATGTACATTCCAATAAGTTTTTTGTTTAAAATATGTCGAAAAATGTGGTCAAACTTTTTGTCGGGATCATAAGTTTTTTGATTGGGCACACAAACGTCATGATCGGGCACGGATTCTTGGTATGAGTAAAAAAAACATTCTAGGATAAATTATTTGTCTATAAAATGGTTTAATGAATGTGAGTTCGATAATAATTAAGTAAATAATTAAACTGTACTTTAAACTTATGTATAAAAGTATAGCTTAGAAGGATTCTGTATGCTTGGTCCTTGCATTCACGTGAACATTAAATTTATATCCTTACTGTCAAGATCCAAGTCCATAAAGGAAATTTCTCCTCATTCTTAAAAAAAAAATTTCGAAGAAACTTGTAAAATATTTGTCAATGTTCTTTGTAGATAACAACTGATTAACTATACAAATTCTTGAAAGTATACATTACTGAGAGAAGCTTGTAATGCGGTGGGAGCATATTTATCCAATAAGAAAAGAGTTTCATATATTTTCTCCCTAACTATAGCTCTTACCTTTTACATAAATTGTACTTGACATGCATACATTTATGGTATCAACATTAATATACTGAAAATTGTAACTTTCTAGTAAAAATATTAAATTATTAAATAATCCTATAAAATTATTTTAAATTTATTCCAACAAAAAATTTTATTATCTGATCAATACAGGTGTGACAAGACAAGTTGGAGATGCTCTACTATTAGAAAGATCTCAAAGACAAGGTCGAGTAGTTAGCATAGGCATTGCACCATGGGGAATATTAGAGAAGAGTCACGAGCTTATTGGACGTGGAAGAGAAATTCCATACGATTCACTCGCGTCCCCTTGGTAATTGAGTAAATTTTTTTTTTGTAAAATAATACGTACGCTTACTGTTTTTAATTACTGGATTATCTTTAAAACACCCTTTACTATGTTTTACAGGTCAAAATTTGCCGTATTAAACAACCGGCATGCCTATTTTTTATTAGTTGATAATGGAACTGGTGGTCGATATGGTGCTGAAATTGTACTTAGAAGAAAGCTTGAAAAATACATATCAAATCTGAAACTTCAGCCTTGTAAGTATACTTGTCTAGTAATTTTAAAGTGCTTTGGCGTGTCATACTCGTATAATTTTAATTATAAGTATCACAATTATTAATAAACTTATTACTTCAATTTTCTTACATGGTCCATGTACACATGCAACAATCATACACTGTTAAACATCTTTGTACAGTTCTCACAGTTCTCAAAATAATTGTTTCAAGCCCATATTATAATAGTTTTTGTTTTTAATGCATGTACTTTTACTAAACTTTAAATATGAAAAAAATCCTAAACTTAATTTACTGTTTCTTAATTATTCAATATTGATTAAAGTTACGAACAGACATCCTTTTTTACATTTTTTATAGATACGCACAGCAGTATACCAGTGGTAGCATTAGTAATTGAAGGTGGAACGAATACAATACGATCCGTGTTGGAGTACGTAACGGACGAGCCACCCGTACCCGTAGTTGTATGCGATGGTTCTGGTCGAGCTGCTGATCTCATTGCCTTTATGCACAAGTAATATTTCATTTTAATACATTGCAAAATTTTTATTCAACTCAAATCACTTTAATCATAAAAAACAAACGGAAGTAATGCTAAGTAAATCTATGTATTGTTATTAAAAATTACTAACTTTAAGGCTTTCAGTATTGCCTCACCAGCTTTTCGATTAAAAAAATCTAAGCTTAATTATTAATCTTTTTTATTAAGATTACAAAACTTTCCGATTACCAAGACATTATCTATTTACATGTGATAAAAATATTGAACACACGATAATGAGTCAAACCATATTTTTTTTCTCTTTAGAAATCTCAAAGTGGAAAGGTGTTCTTACATAATAAATTCTTAAATTTATTGGCGAAAGTATTTCAAGTAGAAACTTCACCATAGATGCACATTTAGTGTATAAAAATAATCTGTAGTAATAAAAGTTATTATGTGGATTTTTTTTAATTCATAACAAATATTTTACGGTGACAAGTCTAAATTTTGAAAAAAAGTAATTAAAGATGCATGTATGTTGAGATTTGTGCAAATTTTTTTAAATTATTACAATTTATCAATGTTAACCCTGTTTAAACGCTCTATCTAGCCAGAGAAACTCAAGGGGTGAGTTCAAACTCCTTCAAAAGTTATAGAGATTTTTTTATCCGATTTTTAAAACGAATAGTAAATTTTGCTGGTTGCTTCAGCGAGTTAAATGGTTTATTAAAAAAAACCTTCAACTAAACATGACAATAGCTTGGGTATGCTAAAGACGATCGCTGCGCCCTGTAAATAGTACCCAGTAGCAAAGATGATTAAAGATGATTAAGTCGTCTGAGGAGAACTTTGCAAGGGGCCCGCACGAAAGACTCGCATACTTGAAAAAAATTAGGGTAATTAGAAAAAGAAGGAACAAGAATGGAAAGATAAGGGATATAGGGTACGTAAAAATCCAGCTAATGGATGTACGTGGAATCTAAAATACTATATCATAAGCTGTAGTAAAACAACTAATTTTTTTATACATTAAGATGTGTTTTTTAATTTTTAGAGCATAAAGTAAGTTTTAGAACAATGCATAAAAATAAGAAAAATTTTTATTTTTAAAAGATATACAACTTTTGAACGGAAAAAAATTTATTGACAATCTGTAAGGGACAATTTATGTTGTTGATCAAATAACTGTTTTTCCAATATTTTACAATATTATTTTTGAATGATTACGATTGTTCCTAAGAGGTCACTGATAACTTTGTTCTCATTTTATAAAAAAAATAAAGAGACACTAGGCTCATACAAATAATCTAGAACTTTAGCATTCACAACTGTGTTAAAATGTCGATTTTATAAGGGCATTATACAAAGGGTTGATTATGTAAAGGGCAAAAATCTTTTTTTCATCGTTTTCAAATGTTTATTGCCTTATAAATCATTAGAATTACAATTTAGATAATAGTGCACAAAACTAAAAAGTTGTATTTCAACAAGATCCAAAACTTTTTCAACGACACAAATACCTTTAGTAATAGTAGTTTTCGTCGGATAAGTTCCATCGTCTCTGGGGCTATTTTGTGGCACTGGCTATTTTCCGACTTCGAGCGGTTTTGAGGGTCGGGTGTGCCCTTGGTAGGAAAAATAGGATTTGCCACATAAGTGCCATCGCTCCGCGGCTACCTTACGCAAAATAGCCCCAGAGACGATGGCACTTAACCGACGAAAACTACTATTTCCACCTTCTAACTTCAAAATAGCACTTTCGCCGCTTGATTTTGGGTTCTCAGGCGGAAAAATAGTATACCTACGAAACTCGTTCGAAAAAGCTTCTTTACGAACCTCGTTACGGTCCTCGCCTTCGGCTTGTGCCGTAAACCTCTCGGTTCGTAAATCGAAACCTTTGCAAACTCGTACGTAATATACTAAGTATTTTTCCGTCTACGTAAGTGGTCAAAATTTCTATATTTTCGAGATTTACACTTTTCCTTAACTACGTGTTAACTAAAATATCTATTTCAAAGTTACATGCAAAAAACCAATTTGGGGCATTTTTGTAATCTTGGGGCTGATAAAATTTTTCCCTTTGACAAAATTTTCTGAATTTGAAACTGTCAGATTGGGGTATGAAGATGAAGCTGCAAAACAAGTTTTAGCCCAATCGAATGTAAAGTTTTTAAGATAATCGAATTACATGACTTCACAGATAGTGGTTACGCTGTTTGCTCTGGCAAAAATATAATGCACTTATGTGAATTAGTTATCCCTAAAAACTTAATTGTTTACACATTAACATACATAAACTATGTGATTAACTCAGATCACCCTCATTACTACATACTAAGTTTAAAATTTGTTTTATATCGAAAATAGACCATTTGTATAAGTGATTACACTTTTTGTTCTGACAAAAACATATGGCACCCCCAATATATTTGTCATACCTGAAAATTAATGAATCCTGGTAATCTAATGACCATCTAAAATATTAGAGAATCAGTATATTTTAGCTTAAAGCATGATTAATTTTTTATCTATTTATACATATATTACTGTATCAGTGTTTACATTTGATCCGTGATCAGTATCTCTGTTTGTACGTCTTTTATTTTTATTTTTAACAGTCTTTTACATTGAACAGTCAATTTTTCTTGTTTTTTTATGTTTTTTTTTTTTTTTTGTCAATACTTTATTTTTACTTCAAGTCTACGTCTTCGTTCTTAAGGTGGCTCCTCACTAAATCAAAACACTGGAGTATTAAATGATATTTTAAAGGATGATTCTTGAAGGTGCAAGGAGTCCTTTCCCAAAATTTTAGACCTCGTCACCATCAAAATTGTTGAAAAAAACTAACTGGAAAAGAGACTCTGTAACATAGCCTCTTATGGAGGGTCGTCAAATTGGTGGCGCAGGTGGTATGATATCTCAGCAAAGATACTGTAGTTCTTAATAGAAAACTATGTAGCAGATAGAAGAAATCAGAATCTTTCTAACGACATTCAGGTACTTGGACATTACCATGGGTTTTATAGGATATTTTGTGAAAATAGTAGATAACTGTGCAAGTCACGGAACAGATGAAAAGTGTGGGGCGTCTGCTACACCGAAGAGCGGTAGCCTGCGTAGTTTGAATTGGTCAGAAAGTTGTACGTTAAATGAATAGGAGTTGTGGGGAATCGTAATTATAATAAAAATAAATGAGACGCTGAACTAAGAAAATAATTTAATGCGGGGCTGACTTATGTACTTTTTTGACTAATAGATAAAATTAATAGAATATGTCACAATAAAGTTAGGACACGGTTGTATTTACTCGTCACTAATAAATAACTTGTAGATTTTTTCTAAAGTTTTTTTGTCTATGGTCACCCGTGGCTTATTATTAACATTTTTAGAGAGTAAAATGCGGAGACCCTCTTTACCGTTTGTGCTGAATGCTTCTTGTAAAACGGTATTAGTAATACCAGTTTCTGCCATTTTGTTTATTATTCTTGAAGATAAGTTGGCTTTGTACTGTAATAAAGTACCTTTATTCTGTACTTTAAGTACTTTCAATCTCTTTTCTGCAGCGATAACCAATATACTTTTTGCGTGACTTTTGACGGTTTCCACAGACTTCCTTTTTTTTTTTCCTCTCGTACGACGAGCAGGACGATTTGTCGGGGGCATTGTCTTTTTTGTTAGGTACTTATCGTCAGCTTATTATTATTTACATACAAGGGTTATGTTGTCAGATTTGTATACATATGTCTGCTCAGGTCACTGTATTGTACGATATAGGTCAACGGTGTAGATGTGACTAAACTTTTTTTGACGGGACTATAGGTACCTATCCATTTTTAGTCAAGAACCTCCACAGCCAATGAAAAGCTGTGTTGCAGTAGGCTTACTCTTCTTGTGGGATTTATAGTGAGGAGCCACCTTAAGATATTATCTTATTTATTAAGAATTTCGTTTTTTGAAGTCTCTAGTTACTTTTCTTTGTTTTTCATCTCCTTAACTCTTTAAGTTTTTACATAGCCGAATTTTCATCTTGTAGATGATACTTGCTGCAGACATAGCTGTAGAATTTAGAAAATGAAACCATCTACATGTTTTGCAAAAAAATCGTACTATTATCCTACTTATTTAAAAAGGTCTAAAACAACTTAACGGCAAACTTCAAAAATATCTGTTAAACAACAATTGGTTTTAAAATATTACAATTGGTATGACTTTGTTTTTGATGATAAGCATTATACATTATAATTTATTATTTTCGCATAATTTAAATGCTTTTCAATGAAATAAAAATGTGTAGTAACGACAAATTTTGTAGTGTTACCATTTAATACCTACACATTATCAATTTTAAAGTGAAAAATTATATTAACAAGCATTATTAATAGGTTAAAATTTTTTTTAAACTTTTTCCTTGTACTCTTTTAGAACTGGAGTTTTTTTTGTATACTAAGCGTATTGTCTGTTGAGAGATGGATTTGGAGTTACATTTTGCCAGACACATAAATTTTATCAAAAATTTTTGACAGAGAAAAAGAAAAACTGTAGAGTAGAGAGAGATCTAAACTGTTAAAATTATTGATAAAATGTATTAAACATTTCTGTGAAATATAATGAACAAAACACATTTTTATTACTTTTTTTCTCTATCTTTTCCTCTGTCATAATAAATGAATATAAAAATAGACATAATTTGTTAAGGAAATATCAAGTACTTCACGTCTTAACTAACATTGTACTTATATGACAACACTTCCATAATAATTCGAAATATTCTACTTATTCCTTTCACTAATTTCAGATATGCATCTGAAAACGAATCCGAAGAAGAAGAAGGACCCCTTGAAAGTATGCGTGACCATTTATTAGACACGATAAAAAGAACGTTTAAAGTATCTTCAGAACAGGCCAATCAACTCTATTTAGAATTGCTTCAGTGTGTACGAAAAAAGCACTTGGTATGTCATGACAAAGCTTGAGCCGTTTTAATGACTAACATATTATTTAATGTTATGATTTATGATTTTTAGATAACAGTTTTTAGGATATCCCAAGATACGCCCCAGGAATTGGACCAAACTATTCTGACGGCTTTGTTTAAATCACAACAGTTAACACCAGCTGAGCAACTTTCACTTGCTCTCATTTGGAACCGCGTCGACATTGCACGCAGCGAGATCTTCGTCTACGGACAAAAATGGCCTCCTGGTGCTCTCGAGCAGTCAATGATGCAAGCTTTACAACACGACCGCATTGACTTTGTTAAGTTACTCTTAGAAAATGGAGTCTCGATGCGCAAGTTTTTGTCCATTCCAAGATTGGAGGAGCTTTATAACACGGTTGGTTTTAGATACAAGTACTTGTCTGGCTAGAATATTGGAATGATGTTGATCAAAACTCATGAAACACTGCCTAACTTAAAGTGAAGTTTGATCTTAACATCCAAATTATTCATAGGTATGTTCTCTTTTGTACTGTAGAAAGAAGGACCATCAAATACACTGGGGTATATACTGCGGGATGTCCGACCGCACATTCCTCGTGGCTACATGTATACGCTGCATGATATTGGCCTAGTAATCAATAAGCTTATGGGTGGTGCATACCGCTCGCAGTACACTCGCAAAGAGTTCAGATTCCTATACACACGCGTTATGAAACGCTCAGGTGGTTTTCAACAACACCCCCACCGTAACAGCTGTGCCTTGGGCCTCAACAGCCGCTCGTTTTCTAGCTCTGGGGGTAAATCCACGATGAGTCTGCTCGCCGAAACGATTCCTGCGACTCAAGAAACTGCTTTATTTGATTACCCTTTTAACGAGTTGCTTATATGGTCAGTTCTGACTAAAAGGCAGCAAATGGCCTTGCTGATGTGGCAACATGGCGAGGAAGCTTTGGCGAAAGCTCTCGTAGCTCTGAAACTATACAAGGCTATGGCTCACGAGGCTGCAGAAGATGACCTGGAGACTGAAGTTTACGACGAGCTCAAGGGCTATGGCAAGGAATTCGAGAATATTGGTAAATCGTTTTCAAATTTATTTTACTTATTTTATTATTCTGGCTAAGTCCCGGAATTTCATCAAAAACTAATTTTCTTACTATATGAATTTTATTTTGCTCAACATTACACATTTTTGTTCTACAAATACATTGAAATATGAAAACTACATCTTTTAAGGTGGCTCCAGTGGCCTCAATGTTAAAATTATAAATAACCCAACCGAGGTTAATAAAATTGAATTATATTCTTTGAATTCCCATCTTTCTATTCGTATAAAAAAAAATTAAGATTGACGATGAAAATTGTAAGAAATCATGCTTACAAAATCGTAGTTTTAAGACGGGTTAGATAGGAAATGCAAGCTTACGCGATATACAACCTACTGCTGCACTTATATAAATAACCCGTAAGGTGTAAAAAACATGCTATCTTGTATTTATTATTACGCAGTTTTCGATGACATGAGAAAAGTGTCTTGTTATCGAACAAAGTCTTTAAATAATCGGAGACTAAGTATACAGTTGCGAGTGCAAGTCAGCTCTCAGCTGTCTGCATTCTGCAGAGTACATATATATAGGTATAACTACTCTTGAACTTAGGAGCGTACCGTAACAGTTCATCAATTAGGGCACCATAAAACTTTTTTGTTTTTTTATATTAACTCACTAAAGTAACAGATAAAATGTAGAATATGGCTTACAACAGTCTCTACGATAATTTTATACCATATTTTAAAGAAAATAATGATTAACTTTTAGTCTCCCCATTTTGATACGGCACTAGGTGCTGGAGCCACCTTAACGTTAAGTTTACATCTGTTTAAACAAACTTTTTTTTACCTACTCACGATGATAATTCTTAAGGTGGCTTGGGCGATTTTTATCGGCTTGATCAAAACCTCTGAAATCCTGGAATTATGTAAATAAAGCATGCCCAATTCATCTGCGATAAGAAAATACTGGGGTCAACGACTTAATTTTTTTTTGCAAATCGCTCCTGAAAATTCACCAGTTTAACACCTACTCTTATGGACAGTGGTCACAAAATCAACTATATCTTCGGAAATCTTTTATTAACCTTAAAAATTTATAATAGTTCTTGTGTATTTTTTTACAAAGAATCTACTGAATTCTTAATAATATTGGGTCAACAACTTAACTTTAGAAAAAATCAGAAGAAAAGTATAAAATATTAATGTTTTGCCTCGCAACATCTCACAATTTTCAAAATTATAATTTCACGGTACTTTTCTGTCAATTTCTTCATCTTGTACTTTGGTTTTATCGAAATAACCATATTTATTGAAAAATTTACCGTTGAAAAACGTTGATTTTTTAGGGGCCCTTATGGCACCCTATCCTAGGTACGGTACTAACCGCCCAAGCTCCCTTTAGTAGGTTCAAACATGCCTATATATATGAGTTACTATATATTTAAGTGAGCTGTATACAAACATTATTTTCGTCTGAATTACTAAGCATTAATCTATACTATACTTTTATTTTACTTAATTTTTACTTTATTATACCAAGAAAGAAGTATGTGTATAACAAAAAATATTAAAAAACGGAGAATGCATCCAAGAGACACAGCGTTATTAGGGTGTCTGTACATGGGATACCTGCATTCTACAGACTGGCCATTACAGCTCATTAGGGTGAGGGCACAGTTTACACAATTGCGACACTCATTGCTGTAAGAGCGTACAGAATTTGATGTATGCCACCATGTTCTTGATTGTGTCAGCAATATTAGAATATTTTAGTAATAAATTAAAAATATTACAGGTTAGTTACGCAACAGGTATTGTATTCATCAAACAACTTTTTTCGTGAGTTTTTTAAATGGATTGTGAAGCAATTACAAAAAATATAATTATAAAGGTTTTAATTAAAAATTTTTTATGAAATTCATTTTGTAAATAATTCGTGTAAAGAGCGAAGGTAAAGTTTTAAAACACATAAATATAAGCGAAATCTAAGTTATTTCCTAAAAAAAATTGTATTTAAAAACTGCAGAAGTGTAGAAATCAGGCATTATGACTACTAGAAAAAACATATTCCTGCTTAATTCTAATTGTACGGAATTTTCAAAAAGCTCTGAAACAATGAAAATAAACGAAAATCACTTGAATCATCAGTTTACATTCCAAGGTATGAACTGGTGTATTAGTAAATAAAACCCATTGTTAGTAATATAAGCAAATTGATTTTTATTTGGCTTTTATTTTTTATTTTTCATACAAAGAAATAATTGAAAATTAAGATATGATGGTTAACTACAAAAAAATTTTATTTTAGAAAATCTTTATTATGAGAAATGCTGATACTTTCATAAGCCACTAATTGAATGTCCAAGGAATTAGTCATGATTCGGTATAATATATTTAACATAATCTTTTTGAGTTTGGAAATTACTATTTATAAATTTAATTGTGTAATATAGCCTGACTATAGCAAATAATATTATTAAATATTTATGGGGAAACCATTGCATGGGTGAAAAAATGGAACAATTTGAAATACATTAACGTATGACTGGATAACTTTAGTTATCGAACAAAGTCATAAAACATTTCAAAAAATTTGTTTTCCAACTCTCTTACATATACAATAAAATCATCTGACAGCATGCATAAGTTACCAAAAATATTATCTTCTGAACTACCATACGCTCTGTAACAACAATAAACAGTATTTTGGTTTAGATTACTTTCTTCTTTGGCATAGGCCTCACACTTATTATAGCGATGTTGCTTTAAGCATTTTTTTAAGAGATACCCGCAAACAAATGTAAAAACATTTTCTTCGGAAATTTTTTTGGTATCATTTTTCTCTATATCATCAAACATAACATTAATGAAACCGTCATAATAATAAGTATCATCATGCAATTTAAAAGAAGGTGTACTGAAATTATTTACATCTGAAAACTTAATTAAAATATTGTCATAATCAGTCACGTAGTTTCCACCTTCTCCCATACTTAAGTAGTTCATAAGAAACAATTACTTGAAAGCATTTATAAACTGCTGAGGAGTCGGATTCAATGCATTACTGTTTTGAGCCGTTATAGCTCCGAAAAAAGATTCTGAAGCGTCTTGATTTATAGTATACTACGTACCTAGGCCAGAAAGTGGGGCCCCACTTTTTTGCCGTGGTAGATATACTATTTCCTTACACCTCCACCGAAAGTTCGACACAAAAATTCATATGATTTGTACCCCTAGTTGTACTCATAATAATGATTCTTGTAACCTCTACCTCTACACTGTATGCAGCGGCCACGCTCCTGTGACAGTCGATCATTTTATTTAGAAGTCAATTTATGCTGATGTTTTTTATTTATTCATGGAAACACAAAAAAAAATAACTATAGCTATAAAATAACTATAAAATATCTCGTGCTGTCAAAGCAATAGTGTCTGATCACGGCATTCAATATACCGCATATTTAATTAAAGCATAATGGTTATGCGACGTCATTTGACTATTTAACACACAAACGTGAAAAAAATGAAATAGTTTATTACTATAACATTGTGATATGACGTGTATTATTTAAATGCGTTTTATACAAATAAAATTCAAATAATTTGTTAACAAATTTTTGTTTTGCTTATGTTACTTGAATATGTCCAATGATTTTCTGTGTTGCATAAACTGTAAAGGTTATACGTCCGTTAGCCCTATATGTGTATAACACAACAGCTGCTACTGCTGCTGCTTCTCGTCATCACATAATATATAACTACGCACTGAGTTATGCGCGCATAAGGCAGGACTGATATGAGGCTTTTTCTAGCTCAAAATCGGGTGAGATGCAACGAATTTTCGGTGCAGGTGTAAGGAAAAATATCGTGTAAAAAGATAGGAGAAACCATTATTTTTCAATTTTTCACATAAACCTTTGATCGTACGAATAGTAATTATTCATCTATCTAAGTAGTCTAAGCTATTCGTTACATCTTTTAACGTTCCATTGCTTTTCTTGAATACTTTTAAATTAGGAATTAAACTAATCATGTTATTTAAAAATTTGATTTGAAATTGCGACCCCGTAAAAGTTTCTTTCTGTTTTTTACTAATTGTAACGGATAAAGAATTACGCAGATCAAATAAGTTATCAAAACTGTGAATAAAATTCGACGAAATTATAGCATCTTCTTCAAAAAATTTCAATGAAATAAACAACTCTACGGAAGACGCCAGTTTTACTAATAGTTTGAGTAGCATGTTTTACTTTCCTTTTTGTAACATTGGTTGGATATGTATGTTTCACAGCAAGCTTGGGTGCTGGCAGATTTTTCATACTTTTTCTCAATTCATAAAGTTGTTTGATATATTTTCATGATGTAAATTTATTGCCAACAAGAAAAGAATTACTCATTAAATTGTTTCTTATAGCCTGTAGTAGGTAAGATACATCAAAAATATAGAAGTATAGTTCTCCATCGATTTCTTTGGTAACGCCAAGATTTTTAATCATTTGGATGAAATTTGAGCCCATACCGCTTACTACTGCTACAAGTTTTAAACTTTGGTTTTTCTAATACACTCGATAAAAATGTTTTGAACATTTTGAAAAGTGAATTGCGTATATAGCAAGTTTTAAAAAATTGGCTAATTCAACGAACTATTAATACCACGCACCATACCTACAATCGCGCTACAAGCCGGCTTAACTCTTTTCTCACCACCTCAATGTAAAGAGAACAGTATTTATCACAATTTCTCAAGTTTTTAGCTTTAAGCTTTAATATATAAAATACACAATTATTTGTGCCACAGCCAAATGATCAGTCTTTGTAACGATCTAACAGATACCTAGCTGGTTGAGTTTTTTTCTTATATTTTTGTAGGCTTTTGAACCTTATAAGGGCTTTTGAATAATATAAGTTTAAGCACAGCTAATTAAATCCTTTAGTATATCTGTGAGCTTGAGGCGTTTTGTTGGATCTATTCATTTGCGCTTTAACGAAATTGGCAGCTTTTAAGGGAAATACACTTTTATTAATCAAGTGATTGATTTGTTCCTGATCAAGTGAAACATCGTCCAAAGTTACAGTTTTTGATGTTGACTTCTGCTTAGTAGAAATTCTTTTTCGTAAACGTAGAATCTTATTTCGTGAGGCTTCTAACTGGGTTCCTAATTTTTTTTTTCTTGGAGTATTATACGATAATTTTGAATTCATTTGTGTTCCTATTCGCTCCGTGCAGAAATCTGAATCAGCGCCGTCTGCAAGGGTAAAAGCGGCGGTACTTACTCGTAAGAATAACATATAGGTATCCTCTTATGGACCATGGCGCCTCATACATTTTTTTGAGGCATTAACGGATCACTTATAACTAAGTTAATTTTTTTTAGTGTTGTGAACAAGTTTCGAATTAACAGTAATTTTTTTACTGCTTCATGATGAAAAAAAAGTTTTTGCATAAGAAATAGTACATGTACTTGAGTGAGTAAGTATGAAAAACTTTTCCCGTTGGTGGCGTTGTTTCAAAGTGTTGCACGAAGCGAATTGAGAATTCAAAGATTCTCTGTAATGGAATGCGTACATAATTCTAAAACATAATAATATAATTATAAAAAAAGTATATTTAATGGTTCATATAAAAACTAACACAACTTGCTAAATAGAAGTATTATTATAAGAAACCATTTATTTTACTACTAAAATAGAGTGTGAAAAACTTTTCATATAGATATCGAGATTCCGGAATTTTTTACCTTGACTTGAAATTTGCGTTGAATGTACAAAAAAGTATCATTGTTGGTATTAACAACATAGGATCCTGATCGTGCTGTTGTATTGCAAGACATTTGAGGTATTTACAACAGGGTGGTTGAAAACTTCAATGTGGGCACTTAAACTCTTGATATTGTCAGTTATCGCTCATTCAATTGGGCTCAAACCATTTTCAATAGAAACAACACCTGTAAAATAAATACCATGTCAGAAAACATCTAAATTGCAGCTTTTCTTGCTCTCATTTAAATCTTCTAAACTTAGCAAATTAATGTGATTTTTAAATAAATATTCAGATAACCTTAATATATTCAAGATGCTGATTCTTTTGTAATTTCCCATTCTTTTTCACTACATAGTTTTGGGCATGCATTAGTTTGTAATCTATTTCTTAGGTCATTTAAAAAATCTTTTTCTTTAAAGTAAAGTTGACACACTCTGTGTTTCTTATACAAATCATTACTATTTTTACGCATTAAATCCTCACGTCCACAACATTTAATCCATGTTGCACACCTATAAATTCAGTACAATTCATTCGCATCATTTAAAAATTTCAACAGTCAACAATCCTCATTAAGAACACAAGAAGATTATATAATTGCAAAAAAAAAAAAATTAAATGCCTTTTGGCAACGCGTTACATAAACATAATTTTTATGTATTACTCACCTCTCGGCATCTTTTGGAAAATTTAAAAAACCTATACCAAGCGATTGGCCAGTTTTCTTATTGCAATTTTCGTAAACAGAATAATAACCTCCTTTTCTGATTTCCATTTCTTTCTTATATACAAGTACAATCAACAGAACCACTATAATCAAGTCTTACTTAAAGTCTGCCTTTTAAAACAAAAGCATTATAATGAATAAATACTATTTATATTACATTATATGCTTAAAATTACTTCTCCTATGCGAACAGGTGAAACCAGGATGATAGAATATTGCTGTGAGAATTCATGCAGTCTATGTTATACTTACTTATGCTGGCAGGCAATCAGCTATTTTTATAAGAGGCCTAAAGAAATTTTTTTGAATGTTACGAAGATTTTTGATTTTTCGCGCTTTGCCGCCACTTTCTCGATTGTGTCAATCTATATATACACTCTAAGCCCAAAGAGCTCTCAGTGGCTAAGTGGTAAGGTAAATGTACCAATTTACGGAACATGTCCCAATTCATGAAACATGAAACTATACATGCTATTTTACAACTAATATCACTAAAAAATTATTTTTAAGCAATTAATAGTTAATTTTAATGTTTTTAAACTGAAAAGGCTTGATTATTACATTCAATTCAAAGTAAAATAAGTTTCTCTGTATAATTGTTTTATAATAGAGACATAATCAAACATAACCTAACTTATTTAGTTGTCTGTATTGTAAAACGAACTTTTAAAATGAAATTCAATTCCATTACAAATAACTAATTGGCATGAAATGCAATTGTATCAAAAGAAAACCGTGTTATTAAAGCAACGTACTCCAAGTAACTTAAAATTAGTCCCCACAAATTACTTTATGAAGGAAGTTCCACAATCGGGACATGAGTTATGAAACACTGGGACAAGCTTATGGGTGTTTTTTCATAATTGGGACATATTAGATGTTTCAATTTTATTAAAAAGAAACAGTCCATTTTGCATGAAAATAATATAAAAAAATTATACTAAGTTACTAAAGTTGGAACGATTTACGAAAAACCAAAATCACTAGAATTAAAGCATGTCCACTTTTTTTAAGACAATACAGAAAAAAAATGCGAAAAGTTGTTTCATAATTGGTACTTGTACCCCTTATATGTTCTGAGAAAAGTCTGAATGCTCTCACAGCACTGAGTGTTGCAACTGTGTAAACTGTGGTGAGGGAGTGGTCCGATCACGTGACCACATATTAAACCTACAGCTCTCTCGGTCACGTGATCGGGTCTCTCTCTCACTCTAGTTGGCTGTAATGGAAGTGAGTGTACCAGTCTCCAGAATGCAGGTATTCCATGCAACTTCAGTTTCGCACAGTGCCACAGAAATGCACGCTTATTAAAACTGTGCATTCATAACCTGAAGCACGACAACTCAATTATGATAAACTTTTTGCAGGGAATTCGTTATACCTGAGCATACTTATGAGAGATATGATTATTAATTGATTTATTATACCATGCAATATTTTTATTCCAATATATCTGATGATATTCTCCCATCCACCCAACTTGCTCATTATTTCGAGTAAATACATTTTATAAAAGGAACACTAGATAACTGAAACTTCCTTTTTGAGTAAAACTTCTTTGTTAATCATTAGTCGGTATTGCACCTTCTATTTTTGGGATTTTTTAAAGACTGTAAAAAATTTAAAAAACATGTTTTAGTTACTTATATCATAATCACAGTTCGTAAAAAATTTTTTTCGTTTAAGTACTTATTATATTCCAAGAAATCTAACACAGTACATTGAATATCTTTTATTCTCACGCAAAAACCTCACGCACGAAAAACCAACTAAGTCTGCTTACATACGAATAGACATAATGAGCATCAAAACCAAAACATCAAACAGTAAAAAACTATTTAGTAACGGCAGTTGATCTCACCAACAGTCTACAGCTGAGAAAAAAAGCCCTCTTTCAAGTATAGTTAGCTACATGCAAGTTATAAACGTATAAAAGAGCCCATTAAATAATGTGCATTCACAAGGCATATCATTATGTAAGTGTGTAAATACGAGGTGTGATCAAAAAGTAAGGTGACTTTTTGAATTGCGCGCGCTCTTTACACTCTAAGTTAAAAATATTTTTTTTATTATGTTGGTACACTAGTCACGATCATATGTTCATAGTTTTGACTATATAGCATGTGTTGTTTTTATGTGAGAGACTTAAAGGTTAGACTCGTGTTTGCACACTCGGCGATTTCTTTTTGTTGAAAATAATGGAGCAAAGAGTTTGTATTAATTTTTGTGTAAAAAATGGTATTAAGTGCTCAAAAACTCTTGAAATGTTGACAGTGGCCTACGGTAAGTCAATTATGAGCAAAAAAATGTTTATAAGTGGTATAAGTTATTCCAAGAGGGCCGAGAAAATGTTGATGATGAACCTCGCTCTGGGCGACCCAGCACGTCAAACACCGACGAAAATGTTCAGAAAGTGAAAGATATAGTGCTAAAAGATCGTCGAATCACGATTAGAGAAATAGCTGATAATATTGACATATCGTTTGGCTCATGCCAATCAATTTTGATGGATATTTTGGGTATGAGACGTTTATCCGCGAACACCATGATAATTTACCTGCGCACAAGTCGTTATTAGTTAATAGTTTTTTGGCCAAAAACAGTACTTCCATCATGCCTCAGCCACCATATTCACCAGACTTGGCCCCCAGCGACTTTTTCCTCTTCCCAAAATTGAAAAAGCCCATGAAAGGACAAAGATTTGCCACGATTAAGGAGATTAAGGCTACATCGCTGGAGGAGCTCAAACCAATACCCAAAATAGCATTTCAGAAGTGTTTTGACGACTGGAAAAAGCGTTGGCACAATTGCATTGTATCTGAGGGGGACTATTTTGAAGAGGATAACATTGTTTTAGATGAATAAATAAATATTTTCTTATAAAAATGAAAAGTCACCTTAATTTTTGATCACACCTCGTACATCACACACTACTGTGAGAGGGCACTTATTCGCTACGTGCACAATTTTGAAGCAGCGCCAATCAGGGAAAAACGAGAACTATTGGCCTCGCATAACAGAAGGCAATATTCGCGATACGTGCCATATATACAACGTTTGTTTTCGTTTTCAAAGTCAGAGCTTCTGCATCTTTGCAGGTTACGCCAGCTAATAGCTTTAAAAGATACACAGTACAAGATATATTTCATTACATTTTCATCAAGATGTTTAAATAAACATGCATGAGTAAAATGTGTACTTACTACTCATAATTTTAGTAAAAATTTTAATCCTTGCAAATATTGTAGATGTATAAAAACACAACTTTCTTCTGTTAGTAATGCTTAGGATTCTACTAGCAGATGATAAACATATCGTTTAATTTCACGTATTGGCACAGGTATTGCTGCGATCGCTTTTTCAGATTGCGCACGTAGCAAATGGTATAAAATACAATATAAGTACCTATAACTATGAAGAATATTTATAACTATAGATAGAAATCAAAATAAAGATAAAAATAAAGATGAAAATATTACTACTGCAGTTATAAAAAAATATATGTTTATAACGGTATGGTAAACTATCTAGATCATACTTTTTATTAATATTATTTTTAAAGTAAAAAATATGCAACAATTCTATAATTTTTTCTATGTTTTGTCTTCTGTACCCAAAACTTATATTTTTTCTTTCTTGACAATTGAAAGTACGTCTATTCATATTTGCATTCTGGCAAATTGCAGACTTATCCAAGTGTTTCTTATACATCGTATGATATGCAGCTAGTCTGATTTTTCATCTACGTATAACGTTTGACCTACATACGCATCATTGCAATTGTTACATTTTGAATATTAAATAATATGAGACTTTAAATTCACATTTAAGGAATCCTTGCTCAGTTTGATAACAGGAAATAATTTATTATTGAGTGTGTTAATAACATAAAAACTTTTTGATCTTAAGAACCTATTGCATTTTTGAGATATAGTGAAACGGCAAGGTTAAATTATCTCAGGTTTTTTATTTTGACTCTTGATAAACTGTCAGATCTATTTTTATGGTTAAATTTCATTAATTAGTTTTCATAATACTGGTGACATATTAAAATGCCTTGTATAAGTTCATTCCAAGACATGCTGACATGGTCCCTCAAGAACCTACATTTGCCAATTACACCCTTAATTATTAGCTAGTGAGGTAGGTTCGTGTATAGCGATACAACGTCAAAAGAAACTAAGCAAAATTCATCAGGTGTGATCAGGTCCACAAGGTAGTTTTTCATTTCACAATAATTTTTGGTAGTATCATTGGATTTTGGAATATGGTTTAGAAGTTTGTGAGATATAAATTTGTCTAAGATATATAACGGCAAACCAATGGAAAAAACTATTAATCTTGCTGAACTATTAGTCTTGTAAACCTTAATCACCCTGTATGTCCTAGATAAGTTAGTCTTATCAACCATTGAAAACAAACTTTTCGGTCCCCTGACAACATTAAGATCCTCCCACCCCTCCCACTTTTTCAACAGTTTTTTAGTTGTTGATTTTATCCCAGATTTTTGTTTAATAGATTTTTTACAGAGGTTTCAAAAATGGGAGACGAAATATCAACTAATGATTTAAAAAGAAGTTTTGCTAAAAAAAAAGTTGAAGTCAGTTATTTAGTGTTCCTTTTATAAAGTTAATTTTTTTTCCAGTTGCACTTATACTAAGATGGCAGGTATTTTTAAGAACTCCCATCATATAAGTGTATCTCTCAGAAACTTAAAAACATTATACAAACTATGGTGGCTGTTGCCTTGGGATAAGACGTTGTGGTGAAGTCTAAAGTTATCTGGTTACTAAATAAAGAGAGACAATGTTATAAATATTTTGCGTATTCTTCGTCAAGATCGCGTCGCAGCATGATTAAAATACCGACTAAATAGGAGGACATATAAGCAGGTGCTTCAAATATTATCTGCTGCTTTAAGGTTATCCAGAGCCCTTTCATAAATGTGCTAAGATAAATCCTGGATATTCCTTGGTTCTTGCGGAATACACAAATCATTAAGGAGACCAGTATCATCTCACTAATACAGGCAGAATATATTTTCGGCGCAAGTCTCCGAACGTCCATCTCAGAGCACCCTAATCCTACCATCTCCACGATTGCCATTTTGGAGTCTCATACAAATCAGCCACACACAAAATATTACTCTCTCATCTTCTATACATATACCTGCACCAACACTAGCATACCTACATCACATTAAACAAAGTGTGCACACATAAGTGTACATATCACTATACATATCAACCAAACCCTTGCTCACTAGCTTTAGCTTAAGACTTGCTTTGATATTAAGTGCGAGTGCTCCTTCTTTCATCCCTTTGTCTGTGAGGTGACCACCAATTTTCCAAGCGTATTTTCTATTTTTCCTTCTCTCCCCCTCTCTTTTTCTCGTTCTTAAGTATTTCTAAGAGCATAAGCCTTTATGGTTTAGGTTCATTCGAAGGGGTTAGTTTTAGTTGGTAGGCGCCGAGCACGCCTGCGGTGAATCCAACACTTTTCCAGTTTATCTGGTTCGTCTATGCAGTTTTTTTCTTTTCACTCCATCTAAAAAAAAAAAATTTCCATCTGGCTCACTGACGGCTACGACAAAAACGAACCGTTTGGTTTTGCTATTCATGACTGCGTCGATGGATATTCAAGGAAGATTTTGTGGTTAGAAAATGGAACTTTAATTAATAAACCTAAATTAGTTAATATTATTGAAAATAATATACAATATGGTTTTTTACCAAACCTCATGAGAACAGATTAATTATGTACAGAGAACAACCTTATCGATAATTTACCAAACTTTACGTTTTGAGCATTCAGATATTTTTAGTCTTGATTCAATAATTTTTTAAGGAGCAAATCAAAGGATAGTAAGCTTTTGGTGTCAAGTAAGTAATTAAAAAAATGAGAGATAAAAATATTTTTGACTGTAGTTATCTTTTTCATGCTAAAATTTGGAGGTATTGTTTAGGGAAATTTATTCAACATAAGCTGGATAAAAAAAATGAAGTTTTAAAAAGATAAGAAATTAAAAAAGAGAGAGAGCAAATAATAGGTAAACTAAACTTCTTATCAGGCATGTTTAGAGCAAGGAATTGTCAATTTCGTATCAATTAATGTAATGTTGATAAGTACTTGAAAATATATGGTAAATAGCCTATTTTGCGTGACAATCATATATCAGAGGTAGCAACATTGATTCTATCGCATCCCTGAATCTCTGCAGAAGAATTTTTTTTTTTATATAATTCAATACTATATAGATCTGTTGAGTGTACAAAATAGTATGAGGCATAACATCTCCTTTGAACGATGAGTATAAAGATGTGGTATCTCCACTATTTAATTCTACTTGTAGCAAATTGCACACTCTTTAATCCCACAAATTCAGTATCTATGTTTAATACCCAGCAAGTTTTATTCTTTAGACCCTCAATACTTTGTTTGGTTGATACTTTTGAAACTTAAAATCTAATTAGCTGTATACTGTAGACGTTTAATACTCATTATATTTCTCATGTTAAGTCTAAACCATGGAACTTACTAGGTATTAAACATCTAAAGAATAAAGCTTTCAGAACTTTAACGTTTAAAGCAATCAACTCACTAAACATTAAGCGTCAGAATTATAGAAATCACTAGGTTTTAAACGTTGTAAACAATGATGTGATTGAATTCAGAGCATCCAAATCATGAAAACTACCACCTGCTAAGGTTGAGGAACATGGTAATCACCTTACCATCTCGACCCCTGATCTGTTAGATTGTCCTTTGATGCCGCATATTCCACGAAAAGCCATAATCCCCTTTCTATGTACCATTCCCATGACTTCTTGGAGAGCTTATGTGACCTTGAATGTCTCGTGCCTTCCATATTATTAATATAAGCCAGGGCAGTGATATTTTCTATTCTAAGGAAAATCCAACAGTCGTGGTAGTGAGTTCTGCCGTCCAACGGAAAAAAAGTATAAGTGACATAAAAGATAAACTGATAAAATCAATGAAAACCAAGTGTCATAAAAAATCAATGACATTTTGAGTATTGGACTGCGGAAAAACTGTTTTTTATTTGAATATGGTACGATCATTCTATTTTCCACATAAGAAAAAAAATTTTTCAATGGAAACTATGAAAATCTGTACTTACCCTTCTAACTTGGCGCAATTTCCTCGTAAAAAAGGGTAACTGCAAAAACACAGCTCATTCCATGGGGCTTACCCTTTTTCTACTTTGGAATTCAAGACGGTGCTCATCGACTTTACAACGTAAAAAAAGAGTCAGTGCACTTACGATGTCTGCCTGGCGCGATTTCCACGTTTTGTATCACTTACCCTTTTGTTTTGATCGCTGACGAAAATTATTAGCAATTTTTCCAATTTTGAATCAATTATTACTAAATCACGATACAAGATATTTAATTTGCAGATATACTATTAGACGCAGAATTGTCTGACGAATCGACTGGTATAAATAACTCATTTTCGACAAAAATATCAATTATACCTTTTTTTTCCGTTGGGCGGCAAAGTTGCAAAGCATCTGAGAGCGAAAAAAGCAGCTTTAATCTCCAAGAAATCATCATAGCAACGTCTTTTCTTAATAGACCAGAATCCTTGGGTTTTCTCTGATCCGTTGGTAGTTTCTCAGCCTGTTACAGAAGCGTCCGAGAAAATCTTCAATTTAAAGTGAAAATTTCTTAGTTTGTTTACGACAGCATCGATTTGCAAAGACCACTATGAAAGGTCATATAGGCCTGACCCTTGTATAACCAGTCAACTATGGGGACAGAAGTTCTGTTTTATCAAGGCTTTCTATTTTAATCTTTTCAGCTCTTCATAATATAATTATCCATAGGCTACTGCTGGACATTTGCAACCAGGGTGCTCATGAGGCTCTCTAGATCTCTTACGCCAGTTTTTTTTTCATATTCAGTAAATCGAGTCACCTCCACCTGGATCTTGTGCCTCTTCTCTTCTGGGAGAAAAATTTCCATGTTATTATGAATTTCAAAAGGTAATTTTCTGGTTAGGACTGATGCTGCTTTTACGCCTATTTGTGAAAAAACCCATTGAGTACAGGAGTCTCATCCACAAAGAATAGTTTACACTACATTCCCTACAAGATCCACCAAAGATAAAGAAGTCATTTAAACATACCAGTATTCTTACTCCACGGTTTCTTAACAAAGAGAGAACAGGCTTTAAAATCTTAGTGAAAATAAACAGTGCAGAGGATAGGCCAAAAGGCAAAGAATTAAACTGGAACAGTTCATCATTAAATAAAGACTTTAAAAATCTTTTATATTCTGCGTCGATTGTAATATCAAAATCTTCTAGATTCAAAGAAAGTGTTGTTAGATTAACGTACTCTATATTAGTATTTATTAAAATTAGATGGGCATACCCATCATTGGCTTGTATTAGGCACTCTCTTCTATAGTTACCTGGACTTAAGGAAGGTAACCGGCGGTTTTGTCGTTATGAGTAATATTTATTTTGCAAAAAGTTTTTGTGCATGTGGATAGGAGAAAAGTAGGATAATTAAGTAGGAAAATTCAATTGTCTGGGTCCGGCCAACTTGCAGCCTTTTGTCTGAAAAGGAAAAAGTTGCTGGCTGTTGTTCCAAAAATTCGACACCCAACATGCCATCGAGGGCTGTTGGAAAATTATTGTATACGACATAAAATCTAATCTGCGAGTTATTATAAAGAAGATTTATCCAACATACGGTCTTAAAAAGTTCTAAGGTTATTTTTGCTAATTCAATTTTGGAATCACAATATGTTTGTACATGAGGTATGGATGTATTAAATTTAATGATATTTAATTTTGATCATGTGTCAATCAAGACTTTCGACTCGCCACGCTGTAGATTGAGACTCTTTAGGACAACTGTTGAAGTTCTAAATCTGTTTGCTCTATCATGAATGATCATGGCTCGATTTGGAGGGGGGGAGGTGTCAGATATCATGTAGTGCCTTGGCAGTAGGTTTAGTGGATGAGCCACTTGGAAGTTTAAATTTCCGATTTTTGATAGCTTCTGTTTTTTATAATGCGGATACGTCCATAAATCTTCGAGAGTATGACCTTGAAGCTTACAATAGGTATAAAAGTTATTGAGTTTAGATGGGTTGTTGGTACCTCGAGAATTGTTGAGATTGTTAGCGGTTAGGCTAGGAGGAGATGATATGTCAATTTATTGGTAATTATTACGACGTTCTTGCTTCCCTCGCCTCTCCTGACATTCTCAGGCAATTTCTTTCCCATCAATGAGGGAGTATCAAAAAAATAGCCACCAGAGGGCAGCATGTAGCTTGGCTTGAAAAACCCCACTATTCTCCCTCACTAACACTACGATAATGTATATATGTACATTGCGGATACTGTGTGTTTGTGCATACTGCTATAGGTACAGTAAAGTATACGTATATAATTGTATTGATCAACTTGACAAGCTCATTTATTATCAGCTGACTCAGTAATCAGCTTGTCAACAAAAGCAAAGTAATAGCAGTACTTTACTTTTAAAATGCAAGACGATAGCTATTACGGGAAACTTATGGTAGAGCAACTTCAAGCGCTCTTAAGTGAAAAAAATGCTATTATTTCGGAAAGGAAAAAGGAGCTCATTGATAGGTAACAAAGATTTTTAGGTTAAGCTAAGGTCAGCAATGTCATCCATTAACCTGATGTACTATTTGTTCGATACCTTCCCAGGATTGATTTTTTACGAAAAAAATTGTAACTTTAGTAATCAGCCAATCATACCGTCGAATGATACTATGGAAACTCCTTTAAGTGACAAATACAAAGACATAAACTCTGACAGTATTTTATCTACATTCACACATAAACATTAAGATAACTACTTATAACGGTTAGCTACAAACTTATTAGTAATAAGATTTTATTTTTGTAACTGTACTAACTGTATCTGAAATTTATTTTGCCAACAAACTTTGATTATACTTAGGTTTCAAAGGAATTTAGGATCTCTCAATGAGAATGACTATCTTTTCACATTGAGATTTTGTGTTAATGGTAATTTATTTTCAAAAATTAATCATAGATCAATATTATTTTTGTGAACAAATTCGTTTTATATTTACCATTTTAGAAGTATTACGTCAAAGGACAGTGCAGAGCCGAAATAAGGAAACACGACCTGTGAGTGTCATTTTTTTTAATTCCATTGTTTCACTGGCTCATTTTTTAATTGTGACATGATTCTTACTTTTGCCAATAAGGTGGTGGCGTTTTTGGTGCAAGTATATCTGTTTTTGAATTCTGTCAAAAATTCATCTATTGACAAAAATTGCGCCAATCGAGAATCGAACTCGCTCGCTCGGCTTCGTAATCTGTTTGCTAGGGTTCCTATGAGGAATTTTTCATGTAGCAATCCTACTGTCAAGGCTACCGTTCTAGTTATTTGTTCGAACAATTGGACTTTTACTGGGTTACCGTTGAATATCGGTATGTTGTTGGCAAAATAGCTCAATGTGGCTAGAGAGTTTTGTAACCCACATATGTGAGTTTGCTGTAACGCATGTTCTGTCAGCTATACGGCGTAATTTTGCGTACGTTTGTACCTATCGCCTGTTTGGTGTGTACAATGTGTGTCTACAAAATCATATGTATATGTTCTATTATGTATGTTATGATTTCCAATAAAATTTTTATCCCTATTTGTTGTACCATTGTTTTGAGTGAATGGGAGTTGCTCCCAAGTTTTTGATTCAGCCCATGTTTCTTCGCGGGTTGCTGTCGTTTTCAAGTCGTTCATAGCACTACTTCTGCTATTTCGGGTCAATGGGGCTAATGTATAATCTGTTTTGGGGATTGCTCCATGTTCCGAGGTAGGAGAAATTTCTCGCTTTACTGCGTCCGTGAGAACTCCCTGACTTTCCGGATTCATTTTCTATCTTACTATGTTTGGTGTGAGTTTTTTCATCATTTTTATTATGAACAGCTTCTTTTTCTTACTCGCCTTCTGCCACTCTACCTATGATTCTGTATCATGTTCTAAGCTAATTTTTATTACGTCGTCGTCTATGTCGTCCCGTCTTATCTCGTGTATGTTCGTGAGTCTATCGTATTCTTGTCTTCCTTCCTCTAATACATCATTTGCTTTCGCGATACTCATTCTGTCCGCCTCTGTTTTTTTGTATATAGTTAGTCTATTCGTATATTTTTTTTTTATTCGTATATTCGTACATTCGTATATTGTGTTTAATCCTAGGACATTTTCGTTTATGTGTATTTTGGGTTCGCTTGATAGATATGTGCACTTTTAATTGGCGTTAGTCAATAGTTTTTTTTTGTTTTTGATATCGGTTAATTACTCCTTTTGTTTGTTTATTAATTAATAAAAAAAAAAAAAAAACATTTTTGTATGGGACGTTTGTCGCGTGTATATTAGGAGGTATATGTTTGTGTATGTAGTTATGTGTCACTACCAATGTCGTTAAAGTTTCCGATTTCGTAATAACATCGATGCATAAAAATTATCTCCCTGAGTGTGTATTTTCCTCGGGGGCTATGAGTAGAGTATATAAAAACCAACTAAAATTTACTTACCAGATCTCTGTCACAATGGTTAGTATAATGATGATCCTGTGTATGTCCATAAGTTGGCCTTTCAATCTGTCAGTGAATTGATCTGCCACTGCTTTTCCTTGTTGTTTTCCTCTTTTGTGTAGTGTATCTCGTATCCTGTCTGTGGCTGCTGTTCAGGCTTGGTGTACCGTGTTTGCTTTCTGTCCGTATTTCCCTGGATTTGGTGATTGGTAGTTGCCTCTAGTGTTCTGATAAGTTGTTCCGCTGGCTTGATATGCAATTATTGTCTCTTATTTCTAGACTGGTCTCACAGCAGAGTAGAGAACTTCTTTTTTTAATTATTTCTCTTTCTTCCTACACTTTTTCAAGTTTCCTTATACTTTGGTACTTGACACGCTGGATTTGGCGTTTGGCACTTATGACATTTTTTGAAGTTACACTTCTATAGGCGCGTTCTGCCCTACGGAGTAAATCAACGATTTTAGATTAGTGACTTTGAGAAAAAGTGTAATGGAAGTTGATTTTGCTTTAATTTTCATGACATGTCATTGTTTTTAAATCCAGGGTGATAGTTAATAAAAAAATGACAAAATCATTTTCCTCACCTTTAATTTTCAAGATTAGTAAATGTGATAATGCTTGCACAGATACTTTTTTATCATCATAACTAGCTTCAAAGGACATGTACTCCAAGAGATCTGTGATTTTATAACAAACATGTACCCAAAAGCTACAGGTCTTTCACAAGCCTGGTACAAAGTTCACTGGTTCACCAGTGAAAGATAAAGATTTTATTCAAAAGAAGTACCAGGATGACAGTGATACGGATGATGAAGACTACAAGATGTGGTACAAAAATTACTTCCAGAATGTTTTTATTGCTGGAGGATATAACTCAAGCATTCCAATAAAAATAATACTTGCACCAGCAAATCCATTTGCTGTGTGCTTAGATCACACTTACTACAAATATAGCCCCATCGGCACTATTCTGAAGTCGTTATTTTTACTTGATGTCTCCACAGAGTATGCTTAAGAAATTCAATTCACAACAATTGGGCAAAGTGATGATAAAAAGTGGCATAAAATAAGAAAAAACAGAATCACAGCATCAAACTTCCATGCCTGCTGTCATCTTGTTGGTGAAGAGAGTTCTAAAAAATTGGCCAGAAAATTGATTAACTCTAAACCATTTACATCAAAACCAACAGAGCATGGAAAAATTTATGAATCTGTTGCCATTAAAATATTTAATCAGTATTACGGTAACTTCCTCAATATTCAAGAATGTGGACTTCTTACATTGCTAAGTCATCTCTATCTTGGAGCAAGTCACGACAGCTCTTGAATGTTTTGACAGTGATCAAGATCAAATGTCCATATTCAGCTCAATTTATGTACATAAACGAATTTACTGCTCCATAACTAACAAGAGATGATAATAATTTGAAACTGAAGAAAAGTCACCTATATTATTATCAAATTCAGGGTCGATTGTTTGTTACTCAAAGGGTTTGTTACACTTTTAAAGAACTCGCTCGAATACCTGTGGAACGGGATGATGAATTTATTAGAGAAACGGTGACCAAATTATGAAGGATTTATGACCGACACTGCTTGAAAAATATTTTTATAAGGCGTATGATAGCATTGCATGTACGTAGTTGTATCATCAATAAAATAAAAAAGAAACGAGCTATGTACCTGATGTAAGTGTAAACAAAGAAAAATCTTACTGTTACAAGATTATTGTTACAATAGTTTGTTCAATGTGTATTCGATGCGTAGCGAGTAGTGTATCTTTCATGACTGTCTGATGCGGTAGAAATCCCTTGCCCTTATAACAAAACTTTAAATAGTTACAGTGACATCATGGGGTGCAAATATGTTTTGGACATTGATCCATTCACGATCAGCCAAGACTGCATCACCAGGTTCGCATTTAATCATGATAGTACTTCCTTCAACCATTTGTTTATCGCTAGTTGAACCCGCATATACAGGAGAAAGATAAGAAATCAATTCACCTGGGCTCGTACCTATTAAAGATTTGACGGTATTGCTGTGTATACGTACTAAATGAAGCCTGCTGCAAAAGAGGATTGCTTGATTTGTCAATTTTAATTTCAGTACCATCACTGATTACACGTGCTGATGTAAAATGTGTTTTAAAAGTTTGAAGGATATAATACTTGATGAGTTCTTTCGTGGGCCATGTATCAATGATTGACCATGTTTTTGACATAAAAGTTATCCATAAAACAAATATGTTTCCAACAGTTTGGACTGATACTCCAAAATGTTGGGATGGTTCAAAATCGCTCGAATTTCTCCTTAACTTCCATTAAACCATAAAAGCGGCAAGTTTTTTTGTATTTAATAACGTCGGACAATTTGCAAAGATATTTTAGTTATTTGAACTTTCCTGTTTTAAGTCTGCCTGCTCTTTCACATGTTTCATTCCACCAAACGCAGTGTTGTAAATTCGAGTCCAGAAAACATTTATTCTGCTTCGCTTAATTTATCCCGGAGGAGTTTCTAGTTAATTTTTTCTAAGTTAAACCTATAATGAAATCTTGGTATTAACTTTGGAGTAATATTTATTTTTATTTCAATGGGGAGGTGGTTGCTGGACCAGGAGTCTTCTGGCATATCCCATTCAGTAATCAGAGGTATGTCAGGGGAGACAAAAGACAAATCTAAACAGGAGGTTTTATATTCGCCGTTGGAGAAATAAAAATGAGTTGGACGACCGCCGTTCAAAATAAATATTTTCTCTGGGTCTGAATTTTCTGCTATAATGTGTCCATTGGAACAGTATTTGGAACTGCCCCATAGCGGGTGATGTGAATTAAAGTCACCTAGTAGGATGAAGGAGTCAAGATTAGTAATTTCATTTATGAAATTTGTCCAACTGTTATTTTGCATATTGTGACTGTGATGTGGGGGTCGGTAGACAGCTGTTATTGCAATGCTCATAAATTGTGTATCAATCGTTATACTACCTGATTCAACGTAAGAAGGAACATTATTGAGCTCAAGGTGGCTATAAATGATATTGTCTCTGATAAAGAAGGCTATTCCTCCCCCTTTGCCATCCAGCCTAAATTTAACTAATTTTTTTCTTTCAACCAATTTCTAAAAAAAAATAAAATAAAATAACAAAAAAAAACCGCCATCCTCTTGTACACTAGGCGAGCCCCTTGCCCACTCTACTATGAGCGGGCCTGACCATGGCAAACCGATTACTTCATGTAATCTTACAGTTCGTAACTTATTTTCAATGTAAATTTTTATATATTGTGTATTCATTCATTTGGTTTCATTTTACATTAAATAAATAAGTTATTTAATAAAATATACTTCTTTGGTACAAATTTTTTTCAAAAATTTGAAGCATTTATTTATTTATCATTAATTTGTTACTTTTAAAATCAATAAATGATTGTTTATAGAATTTCTTATATTTTTCGGAATTTTGATAAATGAAAAAAAAAAAAAAAAATTCCGTACTGTATAAATACAATAATTGATTTTTATTGCGTTTTCTTCTTTCACAATTTTTCCTTTGTGATTGAGGTGATTTTTTGACATAAGGATGACGTTTATCATATAGTTAGTAGGGTAAAAGTTCAGCTCAAAATTCATAGAGATGGTAGGAGCGCAAATATATGCTGCAACACTGGAAATTATTTTTCTTATAAGGATGAACTTACATGCATGCTTTTATGCGTACTTAACCCCGTTTTTTTTTTTTGCGTTATTAAGAAAAAAAAAAAATTATAGATCTATTTGAAAATGAAACAGGTTTATCTAATAGTAATCTTTCATACAAACAAAAATTGGGAGGTTCATACAGATCTTATAAATGCATTTAAGTGATTTTTCCATAAGGTTACATGTTAAATTGCAAATTTTTTAAATTAAACATGTCAAAAAGGGTACAATTAAACGATCTGCTATTTTACAAGGGTATTTCTTATTTTTTTATGAAGTTGTTTTGAAACCATCGGAAGATTCGATGAAAGAGCAGTCTTGTACTGGCCAGCCGTCATATTGTTTCTATTGTGTTGTGCCATAAAACATTGTTTACAATTGTTCTGTTATTAAATATTAAAATATTTATTGAAATCACACCCAACTAACGTAGGTATACTCATTCCAACGATAATTACACCGCCTTTGTACATAATATCGTTTCATACGAGGTATACTTATATTTATGATTATATTATTTACTATATAATTTTACAAAAGTATAACTTCTTACTTGGGTACCCAAGCACCCACTGTCCACTGGTTTTTATTAATTAATATTTAACTAAACTATTGTCGACTGTTTAAAGAGCAACAAAAACAGTACTCTTATTTCTTAAAAAAGTCACTATGTAAGTAAAATGTTTTTGTATATAATAAGAAGAACCCAAACTTATAACAAACTTTCTATTCTGCTAACCATTAGAGCTGTCACTTCTTTTTAAACAATAAGAATTAATGTGACAGATAATCTTATGTCACCGTAATTTTTTTTCATAATATGCTTTGAATTTTACATTTTATATTTTAACAAAATAAAATATGTTTAATAATACTATGTACATGATAATAATAAGCAGTCAACAACTTTCTTAGAAACAAAATCATTCGACAAAATTTCTTTTGGTATTTTTACAAAAATTTATTATTTATATAATTTTTGTTTTAACCAAACAGAAACATAGATTCCTCACATTTTAAGTCAAGATTACAATAAAACACAAGAAAAATACGTACATGAAAAAATATAAAGACAGTTTTAAAACTTACAATAATATGATGTATAAGCTTACACAATCCCACGTGTATACAGTGTACACACTCACACTTATACATGTATCTAGATATTTTATTAAAACTAGCATATTTCGAAGGCTATAATCGACAAAGACCTAAAAGAGGTATTTCATTTTTGCTACTTTTTTATTTATTTGTGACTGAAAAAATACATAATTCTTGGGCCCTAACTAATGACAAATAGTTCTTGAAAAATTAATAAACGTGTATGGAATACATCAAACTGCTGTAGAATAAATAATATTATTAAATGAAGTATAGTACAAAATTACTATGGATGGCGTTTGCGAAATCGTTCTTCATAGAAACATTAAAAACATTATAAATTTTAGGGCCACTACTTAAACAGCATACAAGCCTTATAAAACTATAAAATGAATACCTACTAATATTAATCACTTTTAAACTCTACGACGCAAAAAAAATTAAGTCGTTTTTTGTATTTAGGTGTCGTTACGTAACAAATATTTTGATTAAAACATGAGCTTATAACGGCAATTTGGTTCCTTTTTTTCATGTGAAACAAAAAGAAATAGTTCTTATGATCTAACTTTTATTGTAACTGTAGCAGAAAAATACTCCCCACCCTTTGAATAATTTATAATAAAGAAATATCTAAATAACTAGCGTAGCAATTGATCGAGGCGTGCAAATTTCGGTTTTTTTCTGAAATGAGTCATGTGCACTAAGACGAACAGTTTGCAGAGAACAATAACTGTTAGTGGTGAAGTAAATGAAATAAAGATATTATTACAGCAGTTTTTTTGTCAGTTGCAACGAGTTGAAAAACTTACTCTACAAAAAACACTTCTATGAGTAATAGTATAAGTTAGGTTTTTACTAAATATTGAATTGCTATTATAATTGACCAAACATAAACTATAGGAAAATTCCTCTTAAAATATTGATTGCAAGATATTCAAAAAGATTTTGTAATAATTATTTATAGAAAGACATGTTTCTGTTAAAATAAAAAAAAAATGTTTTTGTAGCATTAGAACTATTGGATTTCTGTTACCGCCAAGATGATGATCAAACACAGCAGTTATTGACTTCAGAACTGAAAAATTGGTCAGGTCAAACGTGTCTTTCCCTAGCTGTGACAGCAAACCATCGGGCTCTACTAGCACATCCGTGCAGTCAGATTATTCTAGCCGATCTCTGGATGGGTGGTCTTCGCACTCGAAAAAGCACTAACTTTAAGGTAGCTACCAAAAAATAAATTGCTAAAAGATGCGGTCAGTCAATAAGAGAGGTCTGGATTTTGTAACAAAGTTGACTTAACTATCATTTTTTTTAGTTCTATTTTATTTATTTATTTGTGTTATAGAATAATTTGAAACATTAAATTTAAGAGCATTTTTGTCAAAATAAAAGTGATACCAATTTTAATTGTTTGTTAAACATTAAATTATAAGGTAAAAAAACTCTTATGGGCACACATAATAGTGGTAAAAATAACTTTACATAATCAGAGATATGTAGAAACTTTCTGGAACAACTTTGCCTACCTGAACCTTCATTTTTATTGCTTTTACTTTCTCAAAACAGAACAAGTAAGCTTTATTTTTATCATGTATTTCCTTTTGTTTTAATCTTTTAAATTAAATGGTACATTACGTCACTAGGGCACAAAGTACAAACATGAGCGCCCGAAGGCGCAAAGTGCAATTTTGCGCCCGTGGGCACACTTTGCGCCCAGTAAATCACTTTGGGCCCTAGGGCAAAAAAGTACGTTGGGCCCGGAGGGCGCAAAAAACTTATGAACAATCGTAGTTTTCCTACGAGTTTGAAAAGTCTCCTTTACGAACCTCGTTACGGACCCCGCCTTCGGCTCGGGCCGCAAACCTCTCGGTTCGCAAACAAAGACTTTTCAAACTCGTAGGCTCGTAGGAAAACTACTATTTCCGCCCTCGGGTGGTTTTGGGAGGCTGGTACTTCCTCGGGCGAAAAAGCAGTTTTCCGGAACTCGTTCGAAAAGTCTCCTTTACGAACCTCGTTACGTCCCTCGCCTTCGGCTCGGGCCGCAAACCTCTCGGTTCGCAAACAGAGACTTTTCAAACTCGTAGGAAAACTACCATTTCCTACCTCGGGCGTTTTTGAGAGGCTGGTGTGCCTTCGGTAGGAAAAATAACATTCGCCACATAAGTGCCATCGTCTCCGGGGCTATTTTGCGGCCCACGGGATCTGCGAAGCAGGGCCCGAGGGACGTAAGGTAGCCACGGAGACGATGGCACTTATCCGACGAAAACTACTAACTCTTACCATGGGCCCAAAGTGAAACTGTCGCTTTGCACCCTTGTAATCACTTTAGGCCCACGGGCAGAATAGTTTTTTGCGCCCTCCAGGCCCAAAATACTTTTCTGCCCTAAGGCCCAAAGTGATTTACTGGGCGAAAAATTTCACTTTGGGCTCTTGGTAAAAAAAACATTTAGAACAACTTTTTATCCATTCGACAATTTCAAAATTATTCACAAAATTTTGTTTTATGTATCAAATTTTTCATTATTAACCTAATAAATTTACCACATGTTTTTTAAAATGAGTAAAATAGGTCAACAAAATAGAAATAGTAGTTTTCGTTGGGTAAGTGCCAGCATCTCCGAGGCTATTTTGCGGCCCAAGGGACCTGTGAAGCAGGGCCCGAGGGACGTAAGGTAGCCACGGAGCGATGGCGCTTATGTGGCAAATGCTATTTTTCCTACCGAGGGCGCACCATCCTCTCAAAAACGCCCGAGGTAGAAAAATACCAGTATTGCTTAGTACAATTAGTTGTTTCATCTCAATAGAGTAAACTCTCAATTACTTATAGTTCGAATCAGTAATGTATCACTAAGCCAGATGTAACGTGGCGAAAATCACTATTTGGTTTTAAGGAGAGTGTCTACATTTTGGGGGGGGGGGTTCAAGAAAGAGATTCAACTTTTTATTAGTATTGTGTACGGATGCCCTATGCATAAGCATTGAAAGATCTATGATTCTCGAATATCTTTTAACAAATTTTCTTTCAAGAACCCAATCGATTTAAATATTTCTCATTCAAAATGAACATATTTTAATTCGCTACTGATTTTTTTTTTTTTTTTTTTTTTCTAAGCAGCCGTTTTTTATGATTTCATTTGTATCAAGAAAAAACAGAAACACAATAAATGCTATCTTACATTTCTGTAGGTGGTTTTGGGCTTATTTTGTCCAATTTATATCATTCAACTCGAATTCAAGAGTCGAGAGGAATTACAGTTGATGCCACAAACAGCTGAAGAGCATTTGATTGGACTTGAAGATGAGAATGAGGACAGCGATTCGGATCATGGTGCACCAACGGGACCTGACGTTGAGGTAATGATTTTTTGTGTGTAAATAAATATTTTCAACATTTGCAACATACAGTTGCAGTAAATTAACCACGAGATTTTTTGTACCGCCACTATTTCTTTCCGTCTTGGTGAAAATAAAAAATAATGTAGCTTCTTAACAAACTTCTACCATTATTTTTATGGAAGATATAATTTTTATATTCGCTAATAATAAAAACTTTTGCCGAAACTAACATTTAATCTAAGGGTGGTTGGGAGTCACGTGGCAAAAGAGCAAAATTATGAGCTTCCCTTACTTTATGCTTACCCCGCACTCTTTGTCACTCAACCAAGAAGTAATACATTATCATTAAATATGGTTTTTCATTATGTCTATATTCTCACACATTTTTTTTCCGTGTAAAAAAACTGATATTAACTGCTGGTAAAGAACTAAATTTAATTATTTATTTACATAAAAAAATGACTCATGGAAAGTACAAAGTATCGAAGGTGACTCAGGATACTATAAAAAACAGTGTTTTCAAAGTTATATTGTTATCTGTAGATTTTCATCTGATTCGGACTATTCTTATTGTTTCAGAGATAAAATGGTTTCATAGAGGGGGAAGGGGGGGGGTAAAGTTAAAGAACTTCTGTATGACTGGGTATTGACCAACCGCTCTCTTGATTATAGAAAATACATTACTGTTCATTGAAACATACTCTACATCATTACTGTAACATGCTTTGAAAAAATTACTACGTGCACTATAAGATATGTAATTTGTAATCCTTAAAGTTAATAATGTATTAAATTATTTTCTTTCGCAAGATGAAAAAACTATTGCCGAATAATTGACACAATGTTAATCATATTTTTTCCGTAACCGTTTTAATAAAAGAGTATGTAATAAATGTTTTTTTTTTCGTTTAAATCATGAAAATGTTATCATCAACTAGTTTTCGTAGAATGATCTATATGTATGTACAAAAATAAACATATCTCATGATTTTTTCGATCTATTTCAATCAAAACAGATTAAATTTTTTTGGAATTCTCATTATAAATTAACGAAATAAAGTCTTCTTATCAAATTTTTTGTAGGTTTTAATTTGAAAAAGTATTTTATTTCGATAACTATCGTTATTTTAAAATATTACAGTTAACAATTCTGAATGATCTGGAAAATTTGTATAAAATATTGTATTTTAAGATAAAAATGTATGGATGTGTGTGGGTGTATGTTTATGTAGAAACTTTTTGGTAAACACTGACTTAGTATTTAATAAAATTGTCACCTGTCCAAAAGTGTAAAGTCCTTGAAACTGCATGACCCGTAGTTTTTTCTTTGAGATTAATTCAATAATATACCACGTTAACAATACAATTAAAGTTGGAAGTAGTAACTAATAAATAAAAAAAATATGTGTAATTTACTTTGTCTGTGTTATGAAAAAAAAAGATGTTTTATGTGGTATATTTTGAATACCATTGTAAATCATTTTCCAATATTGACTAGGTACTGAACTTATTACAAAATCTGAAATTTTTTGTACTGTAAGTTTTCCCTTTTTTAAACTATTTTTATGATAAATTATTTTTTAATTTTCTAATTTCACTATTTTAAACTTATTCAACAATAAAACAAAAACTTATAATTTTTATTCAAAATATTAAGAAATATCCGAAAAATTATGCGGATACAATTATTAGAATATGTTTGTTTTGAAGGTATCATAAAATATGTATCGTATCTAACTATATGAATGCACTATTTATAAGGCTTACGAATTCCAGATTTATTAGTGCTAGGAAAAGAGTCTCAGAGAACATCAGTGTTAATCTATGAAAATTTTAAGAATCCTGATTAGCAAAAAGATATTTTTTTACTGGAGTTATCTAAACTGAGCTTTCCAACTCGCTACAGAGTAAAAAATGGGGGAATGTCTTTTTAAGGTAGTCTATCACCCACCACTTTTTACTTTCAGTTTCCTTGAAAAAAATGTATTTTATAGATTGAATCTTTCTTTTTCGGAATAAATTATAAAAAAATATTCTTACCACATTGGTTTTTAAGATAATAAAGTTTGCAAGTTTAAAATCTTAACACAGGTTACAATGGGACTTTTCAAACATAGTCAAAAAGAGCTGCTTAAGTGACTAAGAAAATTCTGAGAAGTATACCGTTAAAAAATTTACAATTCTTACTATTTCATATAATTTTAAAACTGTTGAGTCATCAGTAGAAATACAAAGTAGTGAATCATTTCAAAATTTCCATGTTACTTGTCTGATGTGAATGTCTCAAATATTTGGCAACAGAGCAGCCGCATATATATAGCTATATGTGGATGTGTGAGTAAAACAAATGTATGACGAACTGGTCGACAGTTACCATATCTCAGCAGAACGTAATAATAAGCCTTTTCTACATTTAAGCGATATGCGTATTTTCAATGCAATGAAAGATGATACATTGTAGACAGGCCTGTGGGTGATGGGCTACCTTAACTTTACTGTTAACAGCACCCTCAAAAACTTGGTGTTGTGGCTCTCTCACGTTATAGGTGAACCGCTCTTCCAAAGCGTGGAAAACAGCAGTACCAAGCGCTTGAAGGATTAGACCGGGCTCAAACAGTGATGAACCAGGAAAAGTTATTCGCACCCAGTTTTTTTGTGCTTTCTTGTTCAAAATATAGTAATGTACCTAAAAGTTTATCTTGCCACCCAAGAATGTGGTCAGGTATTGTTTAAACAATTTTTTTGTAAACAGTTTCGTCAAAGTTGTTTTTTCAATCTGAAAAAGATAATCTCAGATTCTTTGGCACATTTAGAACAAAAATTTAATTGGAACGTATATACCTCAATCCCACAGTTTTCGAGTAAAAAATTCCCAAAGTTTAAAAAAATGCATTTTTTCCGGTTTTTAGGGCTCCAGGAAAGTGTTAAATAAACTCATTTTCATATGTTACAACACATAATCATAAACTGTGAGCCTTCCTCTACAATCTCCAAAAAAGAAAATGTCGAAAAGTTGAGTGGCAAGATTGTTTTTTGCAATAAACGTTCAGGGCGTTTCAGCGCGCGCTCATATGTGAGTGTATAACTATATATACGTTTAGTGGCTCCCCGAACGAAAATTGTAAGTAGGCGATCAGTAGAGCCTACTTAGGCTGCCACTCTTGCCAACTGAGGTCCTACGTTGGCAGCGTCAGGTGGCGTTTGGTCGGCCCTAAGTAGGCTGTCTCCATTGACGTAACATAACCACCTTTCAATCAATATAGATTAATATAGATATGTACAAATAAATAAATATAGATCAATATAAATAAATATAGATATGTACATATGAGAATACACATTGTATCATAATTGAACAAAAGTCATGCTTCATTTCAAACGAATCATATTTAATTTCTTCATGAAAATTTTTTATTACGGCATTGTTGATCACGTGTAGTTACAAAAATATAACCCTAAGATAAATAGAAATTTTACATAAATGAAGATATAAATGTCACCTTCAAAATATCTGATTCACAATTGATATCAAGTTTACTATATAAACATGTAATTCGTGAGTTAATTCTGAGGAACTATTAAATAATTACTAAGGAATTAATACAAATTACACGCTCACACTGTAGTTTACTTTTTTTTCATACAAAAACATATTGATTCAATTAAATGATAGATGAACTTGATTTGACGGTGAACATCTAAATGACAATGTACTAGCTGTTGAATGTTGAATTTCATCATCTTAGTACGGTTTTTAAATAGTTTTTATTGAAATTTTTTGAAGCACCAATTATTATTTCTAATTGAGTACTTTGAGAAACTTTGTTTAGTTGACAACAAATTTAATGTCGATTAATTTTGTCAGTCTCATATATGTATAAAAATACTCATTAATCTTGTATAGGACTCAATGAAAGACACTTGTAACTTGTGTACCTGTGTGTAATTTTACGCTACAGTTTACACTGCAACTGTAGCTGATATAACTGTATATGTATACTATTCGAGAAGTAAGATAAAAGTAAGTTATGTAGGCTGCCTAATAAGTACCTCACGCACGCCCCCTGACGTGCCTACTTGTGTCCGCAGTAGGCTGCCTAAGTAGGTCCTGGCGCTAGGGCTCGTCCCGTATGCAATGCAAAAATACCGTATTAAAACTATGCAATCCTATGTATTTTTTGCCGCTGAATACGAATATGTCGTTCAGAACTCGCAAAAAGTGGTACATTTTGTTTAAAACGCAATTGTTTAAACAATAAAGAAAAACTGCAAAATTTGATGCGGAAAAATTTTTATCGTAAAATATGGCTCAAAACAAGAAAAAAACTCTATAATGTTGTATACAAAATATGCATGCATAAAGAGTTATTAACTATTTAAAGTTGGAAAATCGCGTATTTACCCTACTTTTCAATGTTAATAACTTTTGTGAAAATGAATATTTTTGCATTTTTCAAAGATAATTGTTTTCTCTGAACCTACGATTATCAAGTGGTACCATGAAAAGAACTAATTTTAGTTGTAAACATTGTCTTACACGCTCATAAACAAATTGCATTTTTCGGTACTTTTCCTGATTTTCTTCGAGGCCTGTTCGGGCGCCAGGAGTTAAGTATGAGTTCTTTTAGATTATCACACTCTGACTCATTTTTTACTCAACAACAAATTCTCATTTGCGAATCAGGTAATTATCAATAAATTTTTTAACAATTACAACAAATTAAAATATATCAGTTTTCGGGAATCAATGAAACCATGTTGAGTATGTTAACTCTGTATCATATTACTTACCTATAAATAATTTACTGTTTTTATAAACAAACTAATTAAGTTTTTTATAAATATTTATTTTTATTAACGAATGTTGACACGGTTTTTACACGTTTTATTTTTGGAGCACGAGCAATAATCGCAACAATCTATTTCTGCTTGAACACAGTGACAAGCTTTTGTCGCACAGACTTTGCAAACACAGTTAGACACAAATTCTTCTTGAGGAGGTAAATATTTTTGATTTTTAGCTGGTATTAGTATATTATCTTCGTACATAAAACCAAAATTTAAGGGATCTAAAGTGTCATAGATGGGATATAAGCAATGTAATTGCAAATACGTTACGTAAAATGCTCGTCTGATATGTGAATGGATTGAATCTGTCGTTGGGGGTAATTCACTTAGCGTATTTTTTGTTTTATAATGAAAAGTAAGACTTCGTAATTCATTAAAATCATGGGAAGCAGCATTTCGATCAAACACTTTAATAAGATAAAATTCTGCTTTGTCGACGTATTCACGAATAAATGAATCAGAGGAACCTAGGAAAATAGCAACATTTTTAAAGGGAAACTTTACATAAATATAACATTATAATTAAAATAATGTTAATGTACTGACTTACCACGACCGAAAGAAAGAAGAAAATTAGCAGGATTCGCTTGCAGGGCACTTTTCTTGGTACCGACTTTGCTGGTGTAATCAGACCCAGGCAAATGATGAGCGGCAACAATACTTTTGCATAAATGTGGTCCTGTAGATTTTGTTATTAAATGAACAGGGACATTTCTAATACTTATTCCAGAGCCAATTCGCATCCAAAGTTTCTGAAATAGTTTGTATTATTATTAGTGAAGTATTTTAAAAAATTTTGTAGATTTGTTCACAAGTACAGCATCTCCACCAGGGTGATTCGAATGCCCGAGGGTCGGATGCGCACGAGTGAATAACACTATTTTTCTATCGATGGTGCAGTAAAAGTCCAAAGGTACCGCAAAATGCTTGAACGTTGTATTTAAGATACAATCAAGGGATACACAATTTATTAACGTTAAGTCATATCGATACGCCAGACGAAAAACATGCCTTCTTGATTTCTCACAAAAATTAAAAATTATGCTGATAAAGGGAATACTAATATTTAAAATGTGAGGTTTTGTTGCTGAGCTATACTTTAAAATTAAAATAAATTTTTTTTTTTTTCCTCAAGCTAATAACACTTTTTATTATAATGCGAAATCAAGAAGACATGTTCTTCGTCTGGTGAAAAAATATAGTAAACTCATGATCACTGTACCTTAAGACCGTTATTTTCAAAAACTTCCTAAAAATTAAGAGCCAAAACTAAAACATCTGTGTCAGAGCTAATCAAAAAAACTTTTTCTTCTTTATTCATGGAGCAATGATTAATGTGAAGCATTATTTTAACGTCTGCTTCCTCGATGTCATGCCTTTGTAAAATATGTAATCTAGTATCTATATTACAATTTATATTTTATATGCAATCATTTCCACATAAGGTGCTCGAGACTAATTTTATTCCTGGCCAAATGATGAATCCATTTTCAAAAATGTATTTACTGAGAAATAACTGCAAAAGCTCCTTGTTTCTTGTTGATGACCAAAGTTTATTACTCTGCTTTGGAAGTGGTGTACTCTCCTGAATTTCAAAAAGCTCAATAGTATCTGTCTCTGTATCATAACGCCGATGTCTTTCAGCTAATTTTGGCGAATTTTCAAAATAATCGTCAAAAACGAAATCGATTCGTCTGATTGTTCCATAATATCTATTAGACTGTATGAAGATACAAAACGACACGGCAAAATCTTTAAAAGACTGTAAATTACTCCAATTAATTTTACGACATACCAACATTACATCTACAATAAGTCATTGCAATTTTATAACCGTGAAGTATCTATATTAAATAATTTTGAAAAAAATTTGATCCACACTTCTGGAATTTGCGTACTTTCCAAAGATTTTTTAAAATCATTTTCGTCACAATACTTATTGTTTAGATCAAAGTCAACTTCAGCTAAAGATTGTCTTCATTCACTGGTGACAGGTTCTTTCGATGAATTTCTTATTTCTTCAGCCAAAACGTATGGTTGAATTTTAGAGTAAAAAAATAATTGTGATTTATTTTTTTGACGAGGATATGAAAATGCAATTTTTTCTCCGAAATGTTCGATCAGTAAATTTTTGACGTACCTATTATCTATTGCACACGATAGACTTTCATTAATAATTTTCGTAACATTACTAAGTTCAAATGCTATTCCTGCGAAAAAATTGCGTTCCAAGGTTTTAAAAAAATTCAAAACGAGCAATCGTAATTCACTGTCATTGCTGTCTTCTGACTCAGTATCATTTTCAGATTGTACATTATTCAACAGATTATTTTTTAAGTTATTTTCTTACGGTGAAATAGAAATTGCACCTTTTGAGCCATAGTTTTTCTTTTCATAATCAATCATGCATTTTTTATGATAATTAAGCTGTGCTTTGACGATTTCGTCGGGTGACTATAAACTTGATGTCCTTTTAAAAACATCATCTTGGAGCATACGCGTTAGCTGATAAAAAGACGTTCCTTTTTCTAAAGTCCTTAAGCATACTTTTTCGATAACTCCATTCTTTTTTATTTGATTGCATATGATACACTTTATTTCTATGATATTTTTTGACTGAAAACTGTTTTGAGCATACGGCTCGTATAAAGAATCATTTGATCGAGTCAATCGAATATTTTGTGAATTTTTGAACACATCATTCGTGTCATCTATATCGCGGCTACTGCTAGTGTGCGTTTCCGTTTCATTTGAACTCTGTGGTTTTGATACTAATTTTGAGTAATTAACAGTGTATTTTCGATAGCATGTAGTATGATAATTAAAACAGTCTGAAAACAATATTGACCATCACTTTAATTGAAAAATACACGAACTAACATTAACATAATTGTATTACAAATGAAATTCAACCTATTTAAGAAGTGGATAAAGTTGATTGATCAATGTTTAATAGTGAATTTAATTTTTATACGAAAAAAGTCTAATACCGAGTATAAAATACATGATGTAAGATGGAAAACTTATGATTCGAATCGAAAACTTATCAATCGAATTTAAAAAAAATATTTCTCAGCTGATACTTAAATAATGAAAATAAAATTTAAAGTATTCAATTGTCTTTTTACGCAAGTATATGAATTTGGTAGAAAAAACTCACTTTTGTCGTCTAAGCACAACAGACGGTCGTTAACGTTATCATTCTGTATTTCAGCTATTTCACACACTTTTTCTCGTCCAATTTTTCCACTGCCAATATCGAAAGAACTTTTTTTGTTACAAATAATGCACAGATAAATTTTAATTTGTTCGCTGGATCCATTTACAAGAGGCAACTTGTTGAGCTTCATTTTACACTTAGGCCATACTGTCAGATTGACAGCCGTATGCATAAACAGTTGAAAGTGCAAGTTTAAACCCGTCTTTTGTTTGCACGTTTTTTGCGCGAACATTTGAAAGACGGCAAGAAATTGAAATACCATATTTTTAAAATAAATCTATTTTTACATTTACGAGCATTATAACAAAGAAATTCGAAAAATTTACATTATTGTTTATGTAAATTTATATAAAATATTTAATACAATTATTAAATAAATTACAAATTGGTACTTACCTAATTTTTAAATTAAGAATTCCTTGTTGAGTAACAAATTAATTAGTTTGACTTTTAACGTAATTAGTTTGTTTATAAAAACAGTAAATTATTTATAGGTAAGTAATATGATACAGAGTTAACATACTCAACATGGTTTCATTGATTCCCGAAAACTGATATATTTTAATTTGTTGTAATTGTTAAAAAATTTATTGATAATTACCTGATTCGCAAATGAGAATTTGTTGTTGAGTAAAAAATGAGTCAGAGTGTGATAATCTAAAAGAACTCATACTTAACTCCTGGCGCCCGAACAGGCCTCGAAGAAAATCAGGAAAAGTACCGAAAAATGCAATTTGTTTATGAGCGTGTAAGACAATGTTTACAACTAAAATTAGTTCTTTTTATGGTACCACTTGATAATCGTAGGTTCAAAGAAAACAATTATCTTTGAAAAATGCAAAAATATTCATTTTCACAAAAGTTTTTAACATTGAAAAGTAGGGTAAATACGCGATTTTCCAACTTTAAATAATTAATAACTCTTTATGCATGCATATTTTGTATACAACATTATAGAGTTTTTTTCTTGTTTTGAGCCATATTTTACGATAAAAATTTTTCCGCATCAAATTTTGCAGTTTTTCTTTATTGTTTAAACAATTGCGTTTTAAACAAAATGTACCACTTTTTGCGAGTTCTGAACGACATATTCGTATTCAGCGGCAAAAAATACATAGGATTGCATAGTTTTGATACGGTATTTTTGCATTGCATACGGGACGAGCCCTAGCGCCAGGACAACTAGAAATGCAACCGACTTTCATTTCTGTTCGGGTCAGCGTGTAGTGAACATATATAGTTATACACTTACATATGAGCGCGCGCTGAAACGCTTTGAAGGTTTATTGCAAAAAACAGTCTTGCCACTCAACTTTTTGATATTTTCTTTTTTGGAGATTGTAGAGGAAGGCTTACAGTTTATGATTATGTGTTGTAACATATACAAATGAATTTATTTAACACTTTCCTGGAGCCCTAAAAACCGGAAAAAATGCATTTTTTGAGACTTTGGGAATTTTTTACTCGAAAACTATGGGGTTTAGGTATATACGTTCCAATTATTTTTTTGTTCTAAATGTGCCAAAGAATCTGAGATTATCTTTTTTAGGTCAAAAAAACATCTTTGACGAAATTTTTTACAAAAAAATAGTTTAAACAATACCTGACCACATTCTTGGGTGGCAAGATAAACTTTTAGGTACATTACTATATTTTGAACAAGAAATCACAAAAAAACTGGGTGCGAACAACTTTTCCCGGTTCATCACTGTTTGAGCCCGGTCTAGATCGATCCTCTTATTTTTTGATACACTAGATTTCCATGGAATTGCATGGTTGGCATATGTCAACAGATTATTTGAAGAAACATGTAGGTACCAATTAAATTAAGTTATTTATAAACTTCATTCACATACAAGACGATAAATTCGACAAATGTAGTATTACGCAAGTTGAAGTTGAAGCCTGCAGTGAGTGTAATAGTACATGTATGGATTTGTTATAACTGATATAAAAATGATAAAACTATCATACATCTGTCGCGGCGTATAATGTGACGCAATATTTTATTTGCCTTATCAAACTTATTTAATAATTACTTTAATGGCGTTTTAACGAAAGTATTTTAAGATAAAAATTACATGTCATTCCATCTCGTCTATTACACCAAAATTTGATAGAAGTTATTCCACCATGCCCGTAGTGATGCTGTTTTTTTTGTTTCATGTATCTAAACTTACTTATTTTCTGATCCAACAGTAGTATTTATCTTATCTACGATTCAAGTGGTTCTTACAGTATTCATATTTTCTGTGAATAAATGATGAGAAAAATATCTGTACACTTTACAAGGTGTGCACAAGATGAGTCACACTTATAATTAGCCAAAATTTGCCATACTTTGCCAATTACAATTTGTCAAACTTGTTACTTTTGATTTGATCGAATACAGAAAAACTATGGCAAAGTTTGCTAAAAATTTTTATATAATTTATTTACTTGTTTGTCTTGTATTCAAGTTTTACATAATTAAGCTATTGATGAACCTTTAGAAAGATTGATTTTTGCTGTGCTCAATAGTAGATAAGTTTTTATTTGTGTCATTATATAAAATCTTTTTTTTTTTAGTTTTTAGTTTTTTGTTAATTCTTATTTTTGGTATTGTTGGTCTATTCATATTCTCTGTTTTCTCATTATAAATCAACATTAACGATTATTTAAGTTATTGTATTCATTATTTTCTTTCTTACAACATAAAACACATTAGGGTTAAGAAGTCCGAAGATCATTCAAGCACTTCTAATCAACAGATTGCATCGCACATTTACTTTGAGTAAATGATATTATCTAGACATTGTATGAGGTAATGTAAGAACTCAACGCAGTGCTTAAAAAACAGCACTGGATCTAAAACAAAATAAAAAATTTAGTCACATTTTACACTAATAAAGAAACTAGCCATATTTACGCGCGCGTATACTAAATATCCAGTTTCAACCAATCATCGAAAATTTTCTACGTTAATTCCTTTTTTAGAAACGCCCGGTACGTCGGAGCCTGAGCATTCGCTACAAAGCCAGCAGTCAGCAAGGTGCCAAGGTATAAAACCGTACCTTTGCTTTTTTCTGCTTCTTGCCTTCTACTCTGAAACATTTTTTTAGTCACCGCAATCACCACCGCGAAACTGCGTTCAAAGTTACTACTTTCATTCTCTCTTCTGCATTTGTTGTTCTCTTTTTCTTTTATCATACATGTTGATCACTTTCTTAACTGCTTTTTTTAAGTCTGGTCTCAGATGGTTAGAAGTAATAGCTTTACTATCTTTATATCAATAAAGAATATGTGTTTTTGTTACGATGTGTAGTTATGTCCATTGTGAATGTATTTATCTCACTATCTGTTATAATATAACTTTTCATTTGTAACTGTTTAGTGTATATCTTTTTACAGTCAGCTTTTTTCTAAATATAATAAAAACGTTTTTCTTATACCTATCAAAGTAACTTAGAACATTGAATTAATACACTTTTTAGTTTGTTAAGGTTTGTTTCTGTTCTTTAAACAATTTGCGGAATTTTGTTTTATATGATAAAAGTAGAATGAAATAATTTTTTAAGAAGATACTCATCGTTATTACATAAAAATTCGAGTTCTAACATTATCAGTTTTCATAATCATTTTATAATCTTGAATTGTTTGCTAAATTTTACAATATTTTCGAACGATTTTACAATTCTACTGTTATGCTTAGCAGAATTATAAACGTAACATACAAATACATGTAATCTAAATTTTTTAATATCAAAAATTTTCTGAGTAACTTGATTAGTAATATTAAAAAAGTTTTATAATTTTTGCAAATCTCTCAAATAAACGTTTGTTTTCTCAATTTCTTGTGTACTGTTTAATGCTTTGTGATTGTCAACAAACATTTGTTTCTTGTATTGTCAAGTGGTTCTATGGTTTGAAAAAAATTTTTCAATTAATGCAAGTCTTGAAGTATATTTATAAAATGACGAGACATCAGTTTCAAAATTTTATAAACATTTTTTGTATGAAAATTTTTTTATTACAAAATTTTATCCTAAAAATTACAGCTTTTATGTTAGGCACAGATAAGTAGAGAGGAAAAAATATTTTACATCGATATTATCACATTTGGATTTAAGAGTTTAATGACATATTAGAAAAAATAATTAAATACAGTAACTCTGAAAGTAACATTGGACTATGGTTAACTCCTGAACATTACACTTCTTAATTCTATTTTTGTGTTCACTTCAAAAATGCTCGCGCTTGTTTTACACAGTTGCTTGCAGCTAATAGGTGCTCAAATTCCATCCTTTTTACGAGTGTTTGTGGCTGAGATCGTTAGCATAGCCACACTGAAGTGTCCTTGCCGACAATCTAAGACGAAACGTTCACATTTCGTCCTTTACTCCGTCTTTTTTGTTAGACTATACCAAGTACTTTGTACAAATATTATATTAGATTTGTTAAGTATTATGTTGATAATTGAAACTGATTATACAAACGTATTTTTTTAAGAGCTCTAACAGACTGTGTACTCCGAGCATAAAATGAACAGTAAAACACATCAACTTGCAAAAAATTAAAAACAAGTGCAGATTGTAATGCAAAATTTCTTCAGTGCTGGAGTTTATTATGACATTTAACATTATCAATCTGTAATTTTTTTCATCGCTTTGTACTTTAGTTACATACTTTATGTCCATATAATGTAGCTCTAAGAAGGAATTCTGCCTGAAAATTTGTTATGGTCTAGAATATTACATTCGGCTTCTGCATATTTTCCTTCAGCTAAGCTATTTTTAAAAATATGAATATACAGAGACTTAATGCACTATTAAAAAATGTAAGATTCAGTGTTTTAGCACTTTACGTTTAAAACCGCTGTCTATCATGGGTTTTCAATAAAAACAGATAATGTCTACAAAACTAATAAACGTTGAAAAACATTTTCCTCTTTCAAATTGATTGAAAAGTATGTGGAAAAAATCAGAAAAAAACTAAACTACACTAATAGAATGTTCAGTATTAAAAACAAGTTTTTCCAGAATTTTAAATGTATTGTTACTTACAGACACAAATTTTCTCAGAAAAATACGAGTGATATAATTTTGCTGTAGATTGAGGTTAAACAGACACATACATATACACACACTTGTATATGTGCACTAGTGGAGCATAGCCCCCTGCGCACTCTAAGTATGAATAACCCTCCCCCCCATTTTCTTTATTAAATTTATTTTTCTTACTACACTGAGAAAAGTGGTGTTAAAAAAGGTATTATAAGTATACTAAAAATTACTATATTTTTCAGGAAAGCTTTGACATACTCACCTGATGACGCAAATTATTACGTTTAAAATAATTTTTATTATGTTTTAAACAATTTTTATTATGTAGTAGCTCTACAAAAATTATCCCACAGTACAATAAAAATTACTATGTCTTAACATAAACATAAAAATTGTGATGGTATAATTTTTGCTATAAAACATAGTAAATTTTATTTTAATCGTTTCAAAATGTCCTACATTCATAAGTAGAATTTGTTATGTGACATAGTAAAATTTCTCATTCCACTGGATTGCTATTCAGTATAGTAAAAATTACTATGTTCGAAAGTAATGTTGTATGATGTCTATAGGTATACACACCTATTGAGTGGTTCAAATTTGAGGTTATACGAATGTAAATATAAATCAAATTTTTTGATTTATAAGGTTAAAAAATTGATACATGCAGACAATCAATATTGAATCGACTAATTATCCGTTGTCAACACTGTGGTCCACAGGAAACCCTTTGACTTTTAACTTTATTGTGTGTATGATAAACAGTACACGTTCCCACATGTACTTTATCCATACGCGCGAGGACATAATGTCCCGTGGTCTAGTGGTTGTGGAGCTGGATTCGGAAGCCGAAGGATGAAGATTCAAATCCCAGTCGCTGCAGATCTTTTTTAAAATAATAAAATTGTATATTACATCAATATCAATTTGTACTCTGTGAAAAAATATCTATGTACATATAACTTATGTATATATATATTTCAATTTTCTGATAGTTAGATGTACAGTCCCTGTGTATATATATAATAAATATATGTATTTTTCTTATTTCTGAAAAAAGCAAAAATTACTATGTTGAATAGCAAATTCTAATATGATCTGGTTTTACTATGTAGCATAGCAATTTATATAATATGGCGAGTATGTCTCAGCTTTCCTATAAAATAAAGTAATTTTTATTATAGTTGTAACACTCTTTCGAACACCACTTTTCTCAGTGTACCTCACCCGAAAATTCGAGTTTCGGCAGCAGTGTATAGGGACGAATGCCAATGCTCCTTCCCTATCGACGCGGCATCTATACATCATGTAAAGGAGTCAGGAGAAAAAACTTCTTGCTTTCTACTTTTCCTTGCTTGAGAGAGAGATAGATAGAGCGAGTAGCCGTACTCCACTGCTCCCTCTACTTTTTTTTTTAAAACGAAGTTTTTTATGTCACGTACTGGGGGGGCTGGAATTTTAAAAACGACAGATTTCCATAAACCGGAAGTCTCTTACTAGAAGTCTCTTCCTCCTAATTCATTGTATTTCCCCCCTTACCCCGTCGCCCTCACCATCAGTCCCCTAAACACTTCCACTCATCCCACCTTATATCTTCCAACCGTGCCATCTTCCACCATTCCCCTTCACACTCCCAATCAGTGAATTTTTAAACGAATTTTAATTTTGTTTCCCCACAATAATTTTTATTTAACTTTGAATTTATTTCTTCTACAATTCTAAAAAAAAAAAAAAGAAAAAAAAAAACACTTTAATAAAGAGATTTAAACCCTCGACCTCCTGCATACAAGTCGAGTACCTTACCCACTCTGTTACCAGCGCTGCCGACATACTGATTTCGGTTTCTTGTACTGATTATGTGGCTCGTAACTTATTTTTCATTTTCATATGCATTCACTGATAATACATTCAATTAATGATAAATTATCTATTTGATTATTTATTCAAACGAAGTTCTTTATGCCGCGTGCTTCGGGGGCTGGAATTTAAAAAACGACAGATTTCCATAAAACGGAAGTCGCTTACTAGAAGTCTCTTCCTCTTGAAAAAAAAAATTTTTTCTAAATAATAAATTTAAAAAAACAAAAATTAAAATAGCATGAATATGGTTCTGTAGATTAAATCAAATAAGGCGCGTTATTACGCATCAAATGTTAGTATTTTATGCATTTGATGCATAAAATACCAACCGATTTTTTTGAAACCTGATGTTTTTTGGGTATTAAAATAATGCTAATAATTACTGTTATAAATAAATTATTTGGTAAATAAATAAATTATTAAAATAAACATATACAATAGAGTTGCAGAACGTTATAATGGTTTTTAAGGGCGCTTATTTCGAATTCGATAAACAAATTATGAACAAATAATGAATAAATTATGTAAGATCATCATATATCCATATTTCGAGTTACATTTTAAAGGTTTTTCAGGGCACTTATTTTCAATTTAATAAACAAATAATGTCAAAATGTCATTAAATAATTATATAAGAATAAAACAAAAATTGTATTAATTGGGTATACAATTGCAAAAAAAAAGTAAGAAAAAAAAATTTGAAAAAAATTTATATACAGAAATTAAATAAAAAAAATCTAAACAAAATGCAATGATAAACAATTAAAAATAATAATAGAAAGAAAGGTATAAAATTAAAATAAAAAAATTCAATGAAAAAAAGTATAAAATGATAAGAAAAATGAAATGGAAAATAATATGAAAAATAATTAAAAAATAAAATCAAAAAAAGGTAATGAAATCAGAAAAGACATTAAAACATGAAATGAAATGAAAAAAAAAAAAAAAAATGGAAAAGGAAATGAAATAAAAATATAGGAAATAAAATTTTTAAAAATGAAAATGAAATTTAAAAAAAAAGAAAGAAACCAGGGGGTATAAATGGGTCATGGGACCCACGGTAAGGACGAAGTTCTTTAAACATGAGATGAGTATAAAGACACACAATTTCTCAGGTAATAAGGGGGTCGCCAGACATAAAGGAAGAACGAAGCTCTATAAAAATAAGTACTGCATTCATGTAGTTCACTAAACAAAAATTTGAAAAACGAATAAAAAAAAAAAAAAGAAAATATATGCATGATGTACTCACGAAGTTCAACTATCGTGAGTACTGAACTAAATTTTCTTTTTTTTTTTTATTTGTTTTTTAAGTTTTTGTTTTAGTGAACTACATGAATGCAGTACTTATTTTTATAGAGCTTCGTTCTTCCTATGTGTCTGGCGACCCCCTTATTATCTGAGAAATTGTGTGTCTTTATACTCATCTCATGTTTGAAGAACTTCGTTCTTACCGTGGGTCCCATGACCCATTTATACCCCCTGGTTTGTTTCTTTTTTTTTTAATTTCCTTTATTTTATTTTTTTCACTATTTAATTTTTTTTTATGGAACGGGGAGGGGAAAATCTTCATAGACACCTCAGTAAATCCAGTGGTAGTGTTGGATTCACCTGGTGTGCCTACCGACTAAAAACTAACCTCCCCGCATGGACAGGTCTGGTAAGGACCACTCCCCTAGAAGACAAAAGGGCATTAGAGAATAAGAAAGAAGGAAAATAACGGAGAATTTCGGAGACCAGCTCGCTCTCAAAGTGATGAGAGGAGAGGCACTTACGCATCTGGGCGAAGACCGTATATTAGCTGCGTATAATTAAGATTTTTGGCCGAAAGACAAATTGCGTAAATTATTTGTCCTACCAATGCCAGAAATAAATAATTTATTTCTAGAGTTATAACACTAGAAAAATTGAGTTGCACAAAAGTCATTTTCATGTACAATTACCATTAAATTCAATTATAGCTTAATAAATTTTATAAACTACTAAATAATAGTTATTTACGTACCAAGTACGGAAAACACGATTTCCCACACGAGTCGGGATTGACTCGCACAAGTGGCTGGAGTTGACGAGAACGAGTGTCAGTTGAGCATACGAGTGTGATCGCAAGGCACGGGTTACCGTCACCAGCCACGAGTGTGAGTGTGAGACATTGTCCCGCACGAGTTGCGTACAAGATTTTTGGCAACAAAAGTGATGAAAATAGTAAGTATGTTGATGATTTGCAAGAAAGGTTGTGCGGGGTCCAGGGGTGGCAACCAACCAAGGGCTCCCCCCCCCCCTCGATTGCAAAAATATCAAATGATCGTTCAAAAAAAAAAAAAGTGTTGTACCTTAAATACAGAAGCAGAAATTGGATTCAATTAAAATTTTATTTTAAAAATAAACTTTGCATCACTTAAACAAAATCATTCTTAAAGAATTATACAACTGTAACAAATTTTTTCAAAGGACCCCACACCAATACAATGGGATTCTGGTTCCCAATGAAATGTTCTGAAATTATAATAAGATATAGTTTAATGGAATTAACAAGAAAAAGTCATTAAAAAATAATTTTAGTTGAGAGTTGGAACTTACACCAAATAGAGTTATGATAGTTGTACACACACGGTATCTTAATTCGTTCCCCACAAGATTTTTGGTACGTAGACAAATTTTTTCCGGTGTGTGGAAAACCCTTTGCCACACACCTTTTCCGCACACTATGCGCGAAAATCGATTTTCCACACTAAAAATAGTGCGGAAAATACCTATTCTTCGCACACTGTTGCGAAAAAAAAATGTTTAATCTTTTTAATAGTTTGTAATGAGAGTTCTTCAATTATTATTCATTTATTAGTTTGGAGCGGCATTGTGCCCACAATTCTTTTCAAAAAATAACCACTTATTAGTGTTTGGACTTTAACAGTATAAAATGTATATTTTTAAGATCAGAATAATATGGAAAGTTACACTTGTATATGAATTGATTTGTGAAAATTGTTTTATTATTTTAAAACAAGTTTTAATAATAATGTGTAGAACTTCACGTAATCAATGTTATACAGAAAAATATTTAAAAAGGAGTAATAGGAACGAGATTTTCGGCAGATAAATTCAGTTCTAAAAAACAGTAACAGAAGGATGATTGTTTGAGAAACCACTACATCATCGTTTTAAAAAATTTTATTTTAAATTTAAAGTCAGAGTATAGTATTCGATTTAACAATAAAGTACTGTCAAAATTATGATCAAAATTAAAAAATGAGAATTTGACGCATTTACAAATCCTAAAAATTAGTCTGAAGCTAGCGGGTGTTTTAAAGTGGCTGATTTGCGTAAAACAGTGGTGCTCATATTTAAAAAATTAAAAAATTTCATGTTATAACTCTGCATGGACCCATTTATCAATTAAATAAGCCGTAAAAACTTTTATTTGTAAGCCATTCAACATTAAATTTCATGTTATAACTTTGGATTGAACTATTCATCAATCAAACAAACCGTAAGAACTTTCGTTTGTAAGCCGTTAAACATTAAATTTTTTAAAGTTAAGCACCATTGTTTCACGTGAACTGGGTAATAGTTAAGTCCACCGTAATAGTATTCAGAGCGTAAATTTTCATCTGTTGCATGTATGTGTTTGTACCACGTTTAAGTTATACGCAATTATACATTAATTCATATACGAGTAGCTAGGATATACTTAGGTAGATGCTTATAATATGTTTTTTCTCAATAGTAATATAAAGATGCAATGAAAGGGTTTTTTATTGTTGTAGAACTTGCGTTAAATATTGCATCGATTATACGGGTTGTACGAATATACAATCTCGATATTTTTTGTTGGCATTAGTCACTGTTGATGCTTATTATGTTACTATAAGTTACTATTTCTAAGTAAATTATTGTTTTTAGGTCCAGCAGCTACAGACGTATATTATGTCCTTCCCCGTACCCCGTGACGCTAACTTTACTTTTTAGTCGGGTAAAATAGTATATTACGCTCCAAGGAAAGAAAGTACGACATTCCCTGCTGAAAGTGAGTTACCATTCAAGAGACAATGCCGTACTTTCTTCCCAGGGCTTGTATAAGGTAAAGTACCCTCTATTCGGACACATAATTTTAGGTAATCCACTATTTCTAAATTCACAAAGAAATTAGCTGTTTTTGCGAAAAAGGCGGTTGACATATAGATAATAAAGTAATTTTTCTGTCACTTAAAAAAAAAAAAAGTTCTTTGTGACCGTGTGATCATTGTTTAAAATAATTATAAAGATTCAGTCTCAAAACCCCTATATTCGGACAATGCATTTCTAAATAGTCCGAATATAGGTCCCGTTACGACGTAGGGACCATAATCCGGACAGTCGTGAACATTGAGAAAATGAGGTTATGGCAGATCTTTATATACAGTTATATTTTACTTTAATGGCTTTAATTTGTTAAACAAATGCAAAAAACAAATTATTATTGTATTTTACTACATAGTATAACCATTTTTTTGCACTTGTAAGCAAGTGAATTGCTGGATTATGTGTGTCCGAATATGGGGTACAGTTTGAACCGTAGTATCTAATTTCCGGACAGTAGCCAAACACAAAAAACCTCGATTTGCAAGAAAAAACATTTCTTTTAATGAATTATCAAATTAATTCGACGAATATTGTAACTATCTTAAATCAATTCGATACTGTAGATTACAAAAAAAATTTTTTCATTCAGAAATTGTAAAAAAATTATGTAATTATCGCTGCTGTCCGGATATAGGTCCGAACAACACTTTTGTCCGAATACAGGGTACTTTACCTTACGACTTTTTCTCTTCCTCCGCCGATAATACGATGTTTTTCATTATTTCAGGGGGAAAAAATGTAATATTACCTCTGAGGTAAAAATTACATGTACTGCTTATGAAGAAAAGTATTTTAGCGTCCACTGCAATGCAGAAGATATTAAAGTACTTTTTCTATGATTCCTATATTCTTCTACATATTTTCGAATTTTCCAAATTAGTTCATTATTAAATACTAAGGAAAATACCTTTTGATCGGTAATGTCAGCAACTAATATAATTAAAGTAAAATCTCATGCCTAATACCGATGAGCGTTATTTGTGTCAGTAACTTTTTTATGCATAATTTTTCTAAAAAAAAGAGTTGTCCTACATTTATGAATCTTCAATCAATGTTGCAAAGATTGGGCTTAATTTAATCTTCAAAGTGTCACAAATATCTTATTTTTATGATAAAGTAGCTAGCTCTTGAAAAAATAATTATATAATTAAACCTATACAATTAGATATTGGGTTGTATAATCTTATTCGCTTATTTTTTCACGAACATCTCCAAAAAAAACTAGTCTCCTGAATCTGGTCACAGGCCCCTACAATATCCTATATCGATTGGTAAATGGGTTGTTTCTTACAAACATTCTCGAGTACTTCTGAGAAAAGTCGAAGTCTTTTGAATTCGGTCAACTCTCTTTGCCTCCCACAGTAACTTAGGTTAATAGGTTGTTGAGTAAGTTTGTTACTAACATTTTTGAGTGTTTTTTTTTTACCGGTTTACCGCGACAGCTCTTAGGCCAAGTCGCCGGGGCTATCCACTCACCACCTATGTGTGGGGGTTTATTGCCGCACCCATTTCCAACCCTTTTGCTGATGTTATACCAAATCCATGATCACAGTGCGAGCATCTCCGGTGAAACTCCGTGCCAATTAAGGAGGTTTGGGAGTACCATTCAGAGAGGCGAGGAACGGGGAGTCCCCCCTGCCCGCGCATCTGGGCCCCCTTTACCGCGCACCTCCTCTTGCACTCTACAAACTTGAAACTGTACGACTGTAACTGCTTATATTTTTGAAAAATGCCTGGCAGGGCTTGATTTTTTTTTGTCAAGCATCTTCCTTTTGTACCAAGGTATCCACGAAAACGTTTTTTTTATTCCAACATTTTTAGAATATACCTTAATTTCAATTAAAAGGCAAACATAACCTTGCTCTCTCATAAGAAACCGTGTTAAACTGTCAATATTTCATAATTTTTTTCTCGAAAATTTCCCCTGGTGAAAAATCTGAAAAAATTCATGTACACTCTTTACATGCTCAAATATAACATACATTGTTTGGCACGTTTCTCCATTTTTAACTTTTCTCCCAAACCTCTTTAAGTTGGCACTGTCTGTACATTATGGTGCATCGGGTCCCACTCGCTACTGTGTAGCCTTTCCTCGGAGAGACCTATACATTTAAGAACGTCCACTCCCCACCGGTTAAGCCGGCGCTCTCTGCCGAAGCATCGGATCCAGGCTAATTAGCATCCTCAGAGAAACCCCGTGTTTCAGGGATCACTTCTCGCCGGTAAGGCTGGCGCGATCCCTGTCCGATGCCTGGCATCGGATCCGCTAATCCCTATCTCTAGCCCTAACACTGTTTCCCATTCACCCACGTCTGAATATCTGTAGGGCAAGGAAAAAACCCTGGGATTACTCTAAAGGAAAATTCCACGGAAAAAACCCGGCCCAAAACAGCCAAAGTTACATAGGAGCTTTTCCCGATGAAAACAGTTTTGGAAAAAATCTGCATTCACCGGGAATCGAACCCATGGCCCTTAGAACGGCGTTGTATCAATAAGAAGCACGTTTACCACTGAGCCAACGCCCACTCCTCCATTTCTAAGTATACTTTCAATACAAGCCGTTATCTTCCGAATATGAAGAGCCCCTTTTACAGCCCCCACAACAAGTTAATTTTTCAAAATCGATAATTATATATCATAATATCACAATAATAAATATCATAATTATGAAAAAACTCATCGATAAAATTGAAATTTTTTTACTGAGTTGTCTTCGACACGCATAAATAAATATGAAAATTATATACGTGTGCACGTAACGCCGGCTTATACCTGCATATATTTGTGTAAAATATAATTTGAATAGTATTTGCCTTATAAAATTGAACTACACTTAAGATTCCTTACAATAAAATATCTTATAATAACGAAAAAATACAGACAAAATTTTTTAACCAATAAAATTGGAAAAATAAGAAAATTTTGTGAATCAGTTATCAGTATCCTTAAATAAAAAAATAGACCAACGTTTATAAAAATCAGTCAAGGATATTCTAAGATATGATCGATTATATGCATAAGTATGCAAGTATAAATCCACACACACCTGCATATATTCTTGTAAACTATAATCTTAGTAACATTTTTTTTTTTAAAGTTCTTAAGCATGAAAATTTTAAAATAGTGAAATAGAAGGAAAAAAAAATTTTTTTCGGCGAAATTTTTTTAATTGGTAAAGTCAAAAGAAAATAAAATAAACTAATTGATGACGTTTCTTTTTTTCTTTAGTGGTGATAGGTATACAGAGGGGATAAAGTGCACGCATGAAGATACCACAGTTGTGAAGTACTCTATTATAATTGTAAATTTCGTAAAACACATTTATGTCACATTATCTTAATATGTGATTTTTTTATCCGTTATAAAGCTTCCGCTATGAGAAAGAAAAATAAGCAAAGCTGAGAGAAGCAAAAAGTGGAGCAGAAAAACTATCATTTTAATCCTCACAAAAGTCTAACGATATTTATTAAGAAATATATACAATAACAATCTATGTTTATCATTGTGCAAGAAATTATTTTGTGTGTGATTAAATTAATTCATTAAATTGAATCGAATTGCAAAGAAAAATTTAATATACTAAGCGATCGTATACACCTTAATATATGTATATGGTGGCAATCGATCATGACATGATGTATGTTTGAGAGAGTGAGAGAGAAAGAAAGAGAGTGTGTGTGTGTGTGTACCTCAAGAGAGAAAGTGAGAGTGTATGTGTTACACGCATACATACATTAATCGTCAATTTTTTGAAGCATTTTTGTTATTCAAAGTATTCCAGGAAATAGTAATGATTACAAAAAAGATGCAAGTTTGGATTTTGACCCAATTAGCGCTACTTAACTTGATAACACCGTCAGTGAAAATTCTTTGTAATACTACTACAAACTTTTTTCTTTCTTTTTCCTAGCTGAATGAACACGGGTCATAGAGGTTATTCTCTTGAACAAGTTATGCATTTTTACACTAAACCTCTTATTCTATTTATTTGGACTTTTTTTTAGCTTTCTATGGTTCAAAGATTTTATAACGTTTCATTGCTTTATCTGTCTCTAAGCCCTCAATTGAAGAATGATATTTTTACGTTACTTTAATCACTTCCAATTCATATTTTTTTATGAGACTGATCCAATCACTGCGAATCTTAATATTGGTAAATTTATTATCATAAACGTTTTCATCGTTTAACCCTTTGGAAACTAATTTTGTTCTGAATGTTGTTGACCCCTAATCTTCTATTTTTTTTTAAATTCCCATTTTAAATCTACTATAGTTTTTTTGGACTTTAAAAAAGTTCCAAAGCCTCAACTGACCCAATCGATTCTAAATCTTCCCTGATCACATTTATCTCTTTTCTAATCCAATATATATTAGATTTATGTTAGTGTTTTACTCAAATTTATAACCACTTTTAATAGTGATATTTGTGTCTTGAATTCATTTTTTACATTCTTATAAGACCGTTCATTACTCAAGAATTTGGCTTTTCTAATTCTTTAATATCGATTTACTTATTTATTCTAAACTTTTTGTTTCTCTGACACGTTTGATATGCAATTTCTTAGCTTCTAAATTATTCCTTGAAGCCTCTAGTATAACATAGGCCGTTACTTTTGTCTTTTATACGGAGTCCTGAACAGTTCGGCTATTTTTACATTGGATAGCACCAATTTACTTCGGTGCGACGAACACATCTATAAATTTTTTTACAATAATGTTTTATACAGACCATGGTTCAAATGCAACTCTTTACAAATACTATCCGTTTAAGCGTTTATTTTATGAACATCGTTGACCATGCCAAGTAAGCTCAGTTATTGGCAGAAAAGGACAGTACTTATAAAAATTACAATTTATGAATAATTTTTTATTTTCTGCTAAACTAATTTTATCATTAAAGAGGTTTGGGAGAAAAGTTAAAAATGGAGAAACGTGCCAAAAAATGTATTTTATATTTGAGCATATTAGGAGTGCACATGAATTTTTTTAGATTTTTCACCAGGGGAAATTTTCGAGAAAAAAATTATGAAATATTGACAATTTAACACGATCTCTTATGAGAGAGCAAGGTTAGGTTCGCCTTTTAATTGAAATTAAGGTATATTCTAAAAGTGTTGGAATAAAAAAAAACGTTTTCGTGGATACCTTGGTACAAAAGGAAGATGCTCGACAAAAAAAAATCAAGCCCTGCCAGGCATTTTTCAAAAATATAAGCAGTTACAGTCGTACAGTTTCAAGTTTGTAGAGTGCAAGAGGAGGTGCGCGGTAAAGGGGGCCCAGATGCGCGGGCAGGGGGGACTCCCCGTTTCTCGCCTCTCTGAATGATACTCCCAAACCTCCTTAAATAACTTTTTTCAAGAATAGCATTCATACGAAATACGTAATTAATTTTAAATTTGGAAATACATTATAAACGAAATTTTCAATATCAATATCTTCTTCACAGAAATTTATGTATCTTGAAATTTTTCACTTATTATAATGAATCGAAAGATTGTTTTTCTAAATGTAATTGAACTCTTTATTTAAATTTTACTAGCCGTTTTTCTGTACATACCCTTGTTCCGTTATTAACAGTTTAAGCGTTTAGACAATTTTTTCGCAGATGGAAACTTTTTGATTCCATTTGCATTTAGTCAAATTAATTTGAAAAAAATTCCTAAATACTTTTTTATTTTATTAAGGTTTTGAGATAAATCATTTCAATTACTCATAGAAGTACCTACAATACCGTATCATTTGGTTTGATCAAAATGGGACGGATAAAGTATTAATAAATTTTGTAACTGATCAAAGTTTTAAAAGTAATATGTTGATTACTATTGTTATTAAATAATTTATTTTAATTATTTTTTTTTAGTATATTTAATAAAAATTTTACTCAATTACTTTAATTAAATACAGATATATTTTATGATGTATATCAAGCATTTCTATCAAACATCCAACTATTTACACTTAATCTGTCATAAACATTTTTGTACTTAAATATTTTCAGTAAACAGATTAATTTATTAGTTAATTACTAATTTTAATTATAATTAAGCTCTTTTAATCCTGTAAAAATGTTTGAAACTGTTGTTAATTGAATTTTGCGACAGTTTTTGAAATAATCTTGACTAATATTTTTTTTAGTAAAAAATATTAATTTGGTTTCAAATAAAATTAGTAAAAAAAATTTTATGATTCCAAAAATTTTTGTACTGTAAATTAACTTTTAATACAATTTAAATAAACGATTATACTAATACATTTATAAAGATTTTTATGTAAGTTATGGTAGCTTATAATTTTTGAACAATTAAAAATCACGAATTTATTAGTGTGGTAAAAATAAATTATGATTACAAATAAGGTATTCATTTACAGCACTTGCTTAAGGTAGTTGTATCTCTACGCAATTAATGAAATGAGTATACTGAACTCTTGTTTGACTGTAGACCAAGAGCTGGGTACATAAGAGGCAAAAAATTAATACCTGCCACCAATATCACAAAACTTGAGAAACTTTATGATTCGGAGAGATCTACAGTATTTTGGCGATATAGTATCGCCATGACAAGTTACATCGGTACATAAAAATTTGCCAGAGGCATAAAATGTATACCTGTCGTCTCCAGGCCCAATGGATACAGAGTCAATAGTTGCCTCGTTAAAGTACCATTGGTGGCTGAATTGGGACTTATCACTACTATCCGAAAATTGACTTTGAAGTAAATGAGACTCCCACACAAATAGTACTTTTCTCCGGATAAGTGCCGTCGTCTCCGGTGCTATTTTGTGGCACGAGGGATCTGCGAAGCAGGGCCCGTGGGACGTAAGGTGGCCGTGGAGCGATGGCGCTTATGTGGCAAATGCTATTTTTTCTACCGAGGGCACACAAGCTCCCCAAAAACGCCTGAGGTAGGAAAAATAGAATTCGCCTCTAGCCTCTAGAGTCGCCTCTGCCAAATGTTATGTCAAGATGATTTGTAACCAGAATGGTTTTGAACGTAAACACGCACTACTTTATATTTACATCAGAATTAGGATATACCACTAAAAATACATTTTATGAAATGAT